>NC_044350.1:16183101-16268101 GCF_007364275.1 Archocentrus centrarchus
AGGAAGTAGTAGGCTGCTGCCCAAGGACAAAATGAACTATGGTGGACTCCAGGCTTCCCCGTTAAGCTCCTCTCAAATTAGATATGGCATAAGGCCTAAGCAGCAGGTTGTGAACGAAAAGATAATTGGAGTTACTCTCAACCTGCTGAGAATAGACAGTGACAGTGGCATATAAATAGACTGTGATGCTCTTGCTTACATGCCTGTTGCACTCGCAGAGGATTCCCACTGGCTACATTCAGTTTATCCTTTTGTCTTTGTTTTGTTTGTTTTTTTATCTAAATTGTTTGACACATTTAAGTAAAACTGAGAATGAAAGCCTGGATTTGTTCAGTCTCTTCATAATGACAGGTGGCTACTTTGATGAAACATTGTGGCAATGATAATTTTTTTACCTTCTTAAATAAGTTACAAAAGCAAAGTGGAACGCATTCATTCATTTTTTACAGATAAGAGTCAGAGAATGCTTTGCAAAGCCAATCCACTGCCAGTGCACGAACAATTATGGAATCACAGCAACAAAAATCAAAAAACAGATAAGAAATAACAATGAGATTTAAAACGGCACATAATTGGGGAAAAAAGTAATAAAAGCAGTAAAAGAAAAAGACATCACTGAAATTAAAAACAGACATGAAAAGAATACAAAACAATAAACCTGCACAACTTTAATTAAAGTGTAAGAATTTTTGTTAAATTATGTTTTTCTTTTCTTTGTGTGATTGCAGGTGGTGATCGGCGATAAAGTGGTCCTGAACCCAGTGAATGCTGGTCAGCCACTTCACGCCAGCACTCACCAGCTCGTGGACAATCCAGGATGCAATGAGGTTTGGCGGATTATAACTTCATCTTCATAACCATTGCTTGATTGACAGCTGGCTGATGTTAAACCGCTGCCTTCTTCTGCTGTCCTCTTCAGATTCAGCACAGTCAAACAAAAGGCTAAAACTAACAATGCATTTGGAGAGTTGTCCTGTTTCTCTGCTCTGTTACTGAACAGCCTTACTGTTTCATCAAACGCTATTAGATAGAAAGACAGAGAGATTAAAGAATAAAGCTTAAAGAAAAAAGTTCTATTGTAAGATGACGCTACAATTCACGGACTGTTTGTTTTTCAGGTGAACTCGGTCAACTGTAACACCAGCTGGAAGATTGTCTTGTTTATGAAATGGAGCGACAATCAGGATGCCATTCTTAAAGGGGTTTGTCTCACAGCAGAAAGCAGCCTTACAAAATCATGCCATATAACTAAAATGATGAAATAACTACATTTTACAGGCTAATAGAACAATATCTAAGTCAGTGCAGTCTGGCTTTATAGGAATCATTTTAGCGAGTTTTATAAAAACATGTTCAGACAAGGTAAAATGTCAGTACAAAAAGAGTGCAGTTATTTGCATTCATAGTCTATATTTGACTGAAATTAAATCCATTGTTGGACAATGCCACATGTTTGTAACATTTCCTCTGTATACCATCACAGATTGTTTTAACTCAAACAATCAAGATGTGATTAAAGTGTTCCATTAACTGTTCAGGAATTGCAGCAGCATTAGCCGCCTGTTTTCCGAGGCTCAGAAGTAGTTGGACAACTGACTGAGAAGCAGTTTGGTGACCAGTCGAGGCCTGTTTCTCTGTTATTCCATTACAAATGAAACAGATAAAATATTCCAAGTGTTGAACTTGTATTTGGTAGCTTTTCATTGGAACTCTCAATATGAGGTCCAAAGAGATGTCAGTGCAAGTGAAGGAGGCCATCGTTAGGCTGAAAAACCAAAATAAATTCAGTAATTAAATAAATAATTTAACCAGATTTTCCCACTGAGGCTGAGTATTTCAGAGAATTGAAGGTGGAGTTGACCACTCTGTGAAAGACTGTGTGGGCAAATGGTTCAATTATTACATTTCTCACTAAAGAATTAAGGGATTTAATCATTTACACTATTATATTAAAGAATCGATATATGTAAAGGAAGGGGCCAATATTGAACAGCCCTGTGGCAGCGCTGCATTAATAGCTGCTCGAATTCAACAGTGGAAATCGCTGAGTGGTCTCAGGAACACAGGAAGTGAAAACCACTGCTGGTGAACCAAGTTTGTTGTTACATCCACAAATGCAAGTTAAACCGTGATAACCTTGACCCAGAAATCCAGCCACCTTCTTGTCCTCCCAAGCTTTTATTTATATATATATATATATATATATATATATATATATATATATATATATATATATATATATATATATATATATATATATATATATATATATATAATCTGTGACGTTGTATGGGGGTAGTTTGTGGCTTAGAGGTGCAGAAATGACCCTGAATGCTCAGTGATGGAGATTCTGGAGCAACTTTTTTTTTTTTTTTTTGTAAAGCTGTCGCTTATTTCAGTACGGCATTATCAAACACCATTTTGGATGTATTACAATTTCTATTTACATCTCAGTGTCCACCTTTTTGGAAACTATGCTGTAACTAAAAGCTGTTGCATAAGCTCCCTCATCAGAGTGGGCTGATTGCTTTGTTTTCCTGTTGAGTGTTAGTCTACAGAGCATTTTTTACAAATGTGTTTTATCTCTTACAGAAATGACTCCACATTAGGCAACTAGGTCTTCTGTGTGACCTCCATGAAATGAAATGTTTGAGAGTAGCAGGAATATATTTGATTAACTATATCCTTCCTCGTGTATTGTACTCTTTGTTTCTGGTGTCATTCACATAGGCGCAGATCTTTGGCAAAAAATGTGGTGGTTTATGAAAAACCCGAGAAAAGTGACACATTATTTTTATTCTCTCCAGGGTGATGTGGTGCGGCTGTTTCATGCAGAGCAGGAGAAATTCCTTACATGTGATGATCACAGAAAAAAACAATATGTTTTTCTACGCACTACTGGACGGCAGTCAGCTACCTCGGCAACCAGCAGCAAAGCCCTATGGGAGATAGAAGTGAGCAGGAATATTTTTAGAGCTGGTTTTGACTATTTTGCCGTTTGTAAGCATTTCAAAGTGTAGTGTTTTTGGAATTACAGCAGCAAACCTAAATAGAGACTGTTATCTATTTCTTCCATTTTTGATTTATTTTATGTCATCAACTTTTGAGTAAGTTGTGTGCTCGTATGTCAGGTGGTACAGCATGATCCATGTCGAGGGGGTGCAGGGTACTGGAACAGCCTGTTTAGGTTCAAACACCTGGCCACTGGACACTACCTGGCTGCAGAGGTCAGCACATGTCCGCACATTGTTTTGTTTGTCTGTCTGTTTCTTTGTCAGCAAGATTATGTAAGAAAAAAAAAATGTTCAAAACATCCTATTAATAACATGTTATTGTTATATTTTTATCATTTTCTAAGAACTACCATTCCAGATTATTTCCACTGAAGAAATTATCAGAAATATTCAGTGTCCATTTTCCTAAGTTACAATCTTTCAAGCGCTGTTTGGACTAAATATTTTTTTAGTGAACAGCTTTTGTGTTTTTTCTAGCTGAACCCAGAGTATGAAGAGGAGTGCCTGGATTCCCGCTCTACAGTAAGTAGAAAGTTCAAATAAGTCATGATATTTAGAATTATTTCATTGTAATCTAATGCTTAGTTCCATAAAATGATATGTATGTATATTTTACAGTATTTTACCAGTTAACTTGTTGGTGAAACTCACCTACTCATGGCTTAAAGTATGGAAGCTCTGCCAAAAACCAAAACAAAACAAAACAAAAAAGGCATGGCCTCCTTTTTATCAGGATGTAATCAGAGCTGTATTGTTTACCATTTCCAACAGTAGAGGGCTCAGTGCATGTGGATGTTTTGCCTTTCAGTAAACAGCAGGTGGCACTCTTCCACAGTGAATGTGTTTTCTGTAAACGTGACTTAGTTGTGTGACTGGATTAAAGAGGCCGCAGCGTTCAGGCTCAGACTGAAGTTGTTCACATCTGTTGGCGAGGCAGGAAGAAGTGAACCAAATCATAGCCAGTCAGCTCCTCAGTTTTAAGGCCTTGCTCCTCAAAGAAAACCAACACTTTTCATTATAGTTAAGTTTACTTGCAAATGCCTTGTCTGTCTTAAGTTTAGACTCATTTGAAGTGGTCTTATGCCTTCTGTTGCATCATTATTGGCTTACTGAATTAAGACTGTGACGATTTACAATGGAAATTCAACTTAAAAGGAAAAAAAGGGAAAAATATTAATGGCGTCTTGCGAAACGAGGTTTTTAAACAGAAATTTCCCCATCCACTGTCATAGATTGCCAGCATCTTGCTTCAGTTCCTAGAAATCTTTCCACATTGAGTGTTAACACTTTCACTGACATGTCTTTGGCTGAAAGGGAATGTCAGCATTTTTTTTTTTTTATTATTATTTTACAGTTTATTTCTAATCAAACTTTTTTTTCCCCCTCCAGCTTGACTCAGAGCAAGAAGCTTTGAGAGCCCGTTTGAGAAATATCCAGGACAAAGTCATGTACACACTTGTGTCTGTTCCCGAAGGAAATGACATCTCTTCTATATTTGAGCTCGACCCCACCACTTTAAGAGGGGGAGACTCACTAGTTCCCAGGTATGAGAGATTAAAAAAAAGGTGTAGCATTTCAAACCCATCTAATTATTTTGTTATTGCCACAAAGAGAACTCCTGGTTCCTGCTCTGTCACTTTTTCCATGGAAACCCAAACAGCAAACACATTGTGCGTAGGGAACTTTCACAGTATATTATCATTATTGTAATTTGTTTGCAAAACAAGCATGGAAAGTGTGCGTGATAATACCTGTTGTAAAAGAGTCTGATGATTATTCACGATAAAGTGCATGCTGCAAGTTATGCAGATGTATTTCTTCTTGATGGTGGTAACAGATAAAGATGTTTAGACTAATAAAGTGCATAGAACAGGTAATAATTCTGGTCTAACTACCTGTTTTCATATGTGAACAACTGCGTGTGGAAGTTTGGTAAAGAGTGAGAAAATATGACGCAGATTTGCAGTATTGCAGGAGAAATGCAGCGAATTTCGCTAGAATAGCTCAAGGAAGTGAAAGCTGCTGTTGAGCCACATTCATGGGAAGTGGTCGTGTGCCCGTGTAGGTCCCAAATCATCATGTGTGTTTGTGATCGTTTGTAAGATGATCAACGGCTCTGCTTTGAGTGCATGATTTTTCTCACAATAGAGCACTTTCACAATTGAATTGGCAGCTGTCATTTCAAGCCTCGTCTTTTTCATGAATTAGCGTGTAACCATTGCAAGTTTGCAAATGTAAATTAAAAAAAAAAATACAATGTCTTTTCAGAAACTCTTATGTACGCCTCAGACACTTGTGCACCAACACATGGGTTCACAGCACCAACCAGCCAATTGACAAGGAGGAGGAAAAGCCTGTCATGCTGTGTGTGAGTGATCGGTAGTAAATTGTGCATAATGCTGAGCTGCAATTCTGCTAGCGTTTCAGATTGAATGAGTCACCAAGTGGTCAGTGATTATAAAAAAAAAATCTAAATAACATTTGTTCCCCCTTCCTCCTGCACCTGCTGTGCAGTAAATCTTGAATATGTTATTAAGTGTGGGCAGCTCTCTTTTTTTATTATGGGTTACTAAACTTTATGGGTAAAAAAAGCTTAAACAAGTGTTTCAGAGATTACATTTTGATATTATAAATATTTCATTTTTAAAGATTGGAACATCTGCACTCAAAGAAGACAAAGAGGCTTTTGCCATTGTGCCTGTCTCCCCAGCCGAAGTGAGAGACCTTGACTTTGCCAACGATGCCAGTAAAGTATTGGCCTCTATTGCTGGGAAGCTGGAAAAGGGCACCATCACGCAGAATGAGAGGAGGTATAAAATGCATAGTGGGACAATTAAACAGTAAAGACTGTAAATTTCTGACAATAAGCAAGATAGTCATCTTACTATTATTTCTGTATATACAATCAGAGCTGTTACCAAGCTTCTGGAGGATTTGGTATTCTTTGTGGTGGACATTCCCAACAATGGACAGGATGTTCTGGAGATCATGGTTAATAAACCAAACAGGGAACGACAGAAGCTAATGAGAGAACAGAATATTCTCAAACAGGTGATGTCTTGATATTGTAAATACAACATTTTCTATACACGCTAGATTAAATTTTCCATTCTGTATGAAGTTTTTGAGTCTCTCTTACAGTAAATCCCCTCTGATGTCTCATCACATTTTTCTCGTCTCTTTTTCAAAGCGGCATGTTTGCCAGTGGTAGCTTTATCAATATAACATAGTTATAAATAGTTAGTTACATATAACATAGTTGTTACAACTGTCTTAACGCCTCTCTTGTAATCAGATCTTCAAGCTGCTGCAGGCTCCCTTTACAGACAGCGGAGATGGGCCCATGCTGCGGCTGGAGGAGCTGGCTGACCAGCGTCATGCTCCCTTCAGGCACATCTGTCGCCTATGTTACAGGGTTTTGCGTCACTCTCAGCAGGACTACCGCAAGAACCAGGTACTGTTTATCTGAATTGAAGTCTTCATAAGTGTAGTCCCTGTCTGACATGGGTGCATGTGTCTCTGTGGTTTAGGCAAAGGTTTAGTCCCATTTCCGCAGTTAAGTCTAGTGCTTAGTGAAAGAAGCCATTGTTCTGTGATGCCATTGATTTGATTACCAAAACAAAAAATATTCTGAATATAAAATGTGTAGCTGAATGTACTGAGAAGTATGTACTGGCTCATGTGCCAAGTTCCTCTATCACATTTTCCACTAACACAAAGACACAGGCTCATGCTATAAAAAAAAATACTTGTAAATGTAAAATGACCTTTTCTAGGAACAGTCCATTTCATTCATTACAGTGTGATTTGTTAATGGAGTCATTTCAATAGGTTAAATGAAGAGGCATTCTGGACTGTGTGAGCATGCTGTTCTTTTTGCACAGTGATAAAGAAGGACCAAAATGAGTGAATAAATGTGATGGCACTCCAGGTTATGGCTTTTGGAAAGAGCATAAAGAGAGAAATGGTCCAAGTAATTAAAGGCATTCTTCACAATATGTTTATCCCATCTTTTGTTGGTCTGCCTGTCTTGCAGGAGTATATAGCCAAACAGTTTCGCTTCATGCAGAAACAGATTGGCTATGATGTCCTGGCAGAGGACACAATCACAGCTCTACTCCATAACAACCGCAAGCTGCTGGAGAAACATATTACCGCTGCAGAGATCGACACTTTTGTTAGCCTGGTGCGCAAGAACCGTGAGCCCAGGTTTGTCTGCACGTCAAACTTTGATTAAATTTAAAGCTTTACTAAGTTTTGTGTTAACATTCTGAACAGTCTGGTGATCAAATCAAAAAACTGTCTGTTGTAATGTTTTGTTATACCTCTTTGGGACATGAGACTCATCAGCTCTTGTGCTTTGGTAGATCATGTGATGGTTTTTAAAAGAAGGTGTGGGATTCAATTTTGTGCTTTTGTGTTTTTGCTCAGATTCTTGGACTACCTCTCAGACTTGTGTGTGTCAATGAATAAGTCCATCCCTGTGACACAGGAGCTCATTTGTAATGCAGTGCTGGATCCAGCTAATTCAGACATCCTCATAGAAACTAAGTGAGTCCTCAATGTCACAAGGGCTTTCTTATGCCCACATACTTACACTAGCATAGCAAATAATGTCTGTATGATGTTTCTTCTTGATTACCTCTTTCTTCTGTAGACTGGTTCTTTCGAGATTTGAGATTGAAGGGGCATCACTCGGGGAGAACTCTGTGGAATCTGAGGAGGATGAGGAGGAAGTGTGGTTGTTCTGGAAGGACAGCAATAAAGTGATCCGCAGTAGGAGCATCCGGGAGCTTGCCCAGGATGCCAAGGAGGGCCAGAAGGAAGACCAGGAGGTGATCAGTTACTACAGGTAAACACTGCACCATATACTGCACCTTGAACATGAAAAATGAGTCTCTTATGATGGCAAATTACTTGGGTTATGAGTGTTGAAGCACATTTTCCTTTCTAAAAGGAGGGCCTGACTTTACTTGTGTGTGTGTACACTACAGGTACCAACTAAACCTGTTTGCCAGGATGTGTTTGGACCGTCAGTATCTGGCAATCAACAAAATCTCTGGCCAGCTGGATGTCGACCTGATCTTGCGATGTATGTCAGATGAAGACCTGCCCTATGACCTACGAGCCTCTTTCTGTCGAATGATGCTGCACATGCACGTGGATCGTGACCCCCAGGAGCAGGTTACACCAGTCAAATATGCACGGCTGTGGTCTGAGATCCCTTCAGAGATCGCCATTGACGAGTGAGGGAGTGGATAAATTATATAATCGTGTTGAAAAGCATTTCTCATGTGTATGTGTTTGCAGTTCTGTAACTTGTGTGTTCCTTTGTTGTTTATGTATCCTCTAATTGTAGCTATGACAATGATGGGACATCTAAAGATGAAATTAAGGAGCGATTCTCACAAACCATGGAATTTGTTGAGAACTACCTAAGAGATGTGGTGTGTCAGAACTACCCTTTCGCAAATAAAGAGAAGAATAAGCTCACCTTTGAGGTCAGACTGGTGCAATCTTCATATACTATAATTACACTTGTGTCGTAGTAGTCATGTTCTGAAAGTGAAATCAGTAAACCTGCTAAAAGCATCTATTTTCCATGCTTAGGTGGTGAATCTGGCCAGGAACCTGATCTATTTTGGCTTCTACACCTTCAGTGACTTGCTGAGACTAACCAAGATCCTGCTGGCTATTCTAGACTGTGTCCATGTGAGCACCATTTTCCCTTTCAACAAGCTGGACAAAGGAGATGACAGTACAGGTAAGAAGGTACTGACCAGTGAGTCCAGGACAGGAATCTAATGGACGTGGAGTTAATATGTGTATTTTGCACGTGTGTCCATGCTTCCAGGCAGTAATGTGATGAGGTCCATTCATGGCGTTGGAGAGCTGATGTCCCAAGTCGTCCTGAGAGGTGGGGGTTTCCTTCCTACAACATCAAACAACAACTCCAATGGAGATGCAGTCAAGACCCAGACTGAACCAGAAAAACAAGATATATTGGTCATGGACACCAAGCTAAAGATCATTGAGATTCTGCAGGTGAAGGAAATGCCGTATTCTAATATTGTGATACCTAAATATATACACAACCATAATAAATACAGCACATAATGTATGTATGTTGTTTTTTGTTCTGTCCTGCAGTTCATCCTGAATGTCCGCCTGGACTACAGGATCTCCTGTCTGCTGTCTATCTTTAAGAGGGAGTTTGATGAGAGTAATTCCCAAAGTGATTTATCTTTAGGTGGAGCAGTCGAAGGACCGAACAATATGCCAGGTTTAGAATAACATATAGCTACATTATATGCAAATGTGTAGCCAATTAGGTGGACTTCGTTAGTTAGAGATATTTTTCTGTGATTCCAGGGGCTTTGGATTTTGAGCAAATAGAGGAGCAGGCAGAGGGGATATTTGGTGGAAGGTAAACACACTTTGAGTGAAGAGAGTCAAAAACATGAAAGAGAGGTGTTTTTGAGTGTATGTTCTATTTATGTCTAGTGAAGAGAACACCCCACTGGACCTGGATGATCAGGGTGGCCGAACCTTTTTGAGGGTCCTGCTCCATTTAACCATGCATGACTATCCTCCCCTGGTGTCTCGAGCCCTGCATCTGCTGTTCAGGCACTTCAGCCAAAGGCAGGAAGTCCTGCAGGCTTTTAAGCAGGTATGTATCCTCACATTGACTCCACTCAACTAAAAACTAAACCTATGGAATCAATAACCTATAAACGCAAATACTTACATTTCTCTAAATTAGATGTAAAACATTGAAATATTAAGAATGTATAGATTATAAGAAAGTGAGTTATTTTTCTGATCATCAGTGGCACAAACTGCATCTGCATATTTTCATAGTAACATTTTGTGGATCCTGCATAGCTTTTGCTCTGCAGTTTGCCTGCTGTTCCCATCTCCCAGCAAATTTTGTATTAACAGGTCCAGTTGCTCGTCACTAGCCACGATGTGGAAAATTACAAACAAATAAAGTCGGACCTGGACCAGCTGCGCTCTATTGTCGAGAAGTCTGAGCTCTGGGTGTACAAGAGACAGGGGCCGGATGAGGGCATAGATGCAAGGGTCGTGCTTGCCGCTGAGCCAAAGCATAAAAAGGTGCAGGGTGTTTTACCTAAACAGAGCCAATCTCATAACACTGAAAAGCCAGCCACAGTAAGGGTATCACATGTTGCTGTGATGTTGTTCACAGGGTGACTCAGAGGGCATAGACAAGCCAAAGAAAGCAGAAAGCACAAGCAGTTACAACTACAGGGTGGTGAAGGAGGTAACAAGTTTGCTAACCCTGTTAAAGGACTGTTTTAACATATCTGAATATTTTGCAAATGTTGCTGCACAGCGCTAGAATTTTTCTGCATATTTTATCCTGTTATGTTTTCTCCTTTTTTCACTGTTCCCTCGAAGATCCTGCTGCGTCTCAGCAGGTTGTGCGTCCAAGAAGGTCTGTCAGGTAGAAAGAGCAAGAAGCAGCAGCAAAGGCTGCTGAGGAACATGGGGGCTCATGCTGTGGTTCTCGAGCTCTTACAGATCCCATATGAGAAGGTGTCAGTTGTTTTCAGTGAAATGTTTTTTTTTTTTTTTTTGTGCGTGTGTGTGTATGAGTGGAAAAACCTTCATGTCAGCTGTTTTCCTCTCCAGGGAGAAGATTTGCGCATGCAGGATATCATGAAGCTAGCCCATCAGTTTTTACAGAATTTCTGTGCAGGAAACCAGCAGAACCAAGCTCTGCTCCACAAGCACATTAATCTTTTCCTCAATCCAGGGGTGAGTTGTCCTGCCTCTCATGCACTGGTTGATGTTTGCAATATTGACTATTGAAAAATGCTGATTTCGACTTTACACAACAACAACAGCTTGAAAACGAGGCTTCTCTTGTCTTTATTTTCTTGTGTTCAGATCTTAGAAGCCATCACCATGCAGCATATCTTCATGAACAACTTCCAGCTATGCAGTGAGATAAATGAGCGTGTGGTTCAGCACTTTGTCCACTGCATCGAAACACATGGCCGCAACGTCCAGTACCTGAAATTCTTACAGACTATTGTCAAGGCGGAGAACAAGTTCATCAAAAAGTGCCAGGACACTGTCATGGCTGAGGTCCTAAATTGTTTCTACAGTTTATTTCCTTCTGTGTTTCTTTTATGCCACAGTTTCCTTATGTTCTAATATAATAGTGTATATTTGTTTCTTCCTCCAGCTGGTGAATGCTGGTGAAGACGTTTTGGTCTTCTATAATGACCGTGCCTCCTTCCAGACTCTGGTCCAGATGATGCGATCGGAGAGGGATCGCATGGATGAGAACAGTCCTCTGATGTACCACATACACCTGGTGGAGCTCTTGGCCGTCTGCACTGAGGGCAAGAATGTCTACACAGAGATAAAGTGTAACTCACTCTTGCCACTGGATGACATAGTGCGGGTGGTGACCCATGAAGACTGTATCCCTGAGGTGAGATAAGTTGGAATGTTTGACAGCTATAAGAAACAATAAGCCGCACACAGTTTGAGTTTAACATAAGAATTGAACAAATATAGACACAGGCCCATATTTAAAGATAAGTGTGATAGTATGTCTGCAATAGGTATACTATATGCTGGAGGTTTCTTCCTGTTAAAGGGGAGTTTTTCCTTCCCACTGTTGCCAAGTGCTTGCTCAAAGGTGGTCATCTGATTGTTGAGGTTTTCTCTCTATTATTGTTGGGTCATTACCTTACAAGATAAAGAGCCTCAAGGTGACTGTTATTATTTGGCAGCAAATAAATGAAGTGGAGTTGAATTGAATAAAACTATAGAAGCTGATTACCTACAAGGCATTTGATTTCATATGGATTTAGGGTCTTAAAAATTGCTAATACAATACAGTTATCCCTTGTTTTTGCTGCATGACAACATCCACACATGGGTTTTAAACTTTAATCAACTACTAATAGAAAAGGACTATTTTTCTAATGTTTTCTTCTTTTTAATCTTTGACATAACTGGTCTTTATCCATTAGTATTGGTGTTGTGTGGCATCATCATTTTACATTAACTTTACTCTTAACCTTTCAGGTAAAGATTGCTTATATCAACTTTCTCAACCACTGCTATGTGGACACTGAGGTTGAAATGAAGGAGATCTACACCTCCAACCACATGTGGAAACTATTTGAGAACTTCCTAGTTGACATTTGCAGAGTAAGGAACTCCATATTTACATCAGTAATATGAAAGCTATATGAAATGAAAGCTGGATTTAAAAAAAAAAACATTATCTAATTTCTGCTGTTCAGATGTGCAACAACACAAGTGACCGTAAACATGCAGACGCTATTCTCGAGCGCTATGTGACAGAGACAATCATGAGCATTGTAACCACCTTCTTCAGCTCACCTTTCTCTGACCAGAGCACCAGCCTGCAGGTAACCTGTTACATTAATGCAAGGGAATTAAAAAGAAAAAAACATGTACAGTAGCTATAAATGTGCTAATGTATGTGAGTATCATTCCTGTTTTCATCAATAGAGAACATTTGAAAACCTA
Source organism: Archocentrus centrarchus (assembly GCF_007364275.1). Classification (NCBI taxonomy): domain Eukaryota; kingdom Metazoa; phylum Chordata; class Actinopteri; order Cichliformes; family Cichlidae; genus Archocentrus; species Archocentrus centrarchus. The sequence continues at coordinate 16,195,656 of NC_044350.1, forward strand.
TTGAAAGATAGATGCACACTATCGGATGCTGTTATTCAATTAAAGTGTTCTTCAAAAGCAGTTCTGGAAATGACAGTAACTTGCAGAGTTTCAGTGGAAATCTGTTGATGTGTAATGCAAATAGTCCATTCCCCCCCTGCAAAAGCCTGCTTGTGGTAAAATACCAAGACACTGCTTCCTTAAGTGGTAAATTCAGTGCTTCCTCAGAGATTCTGGGAATTACCTCTGCTGATTAACATTATTTGGAGTGGATATGGAGAGGCCACGTTCCCTCTCTCTTCCCATTTGTATGTTTTCAGCAGAGATCTGTTAGTCATGTTCTGGGAGAGCTAATCAGGTATTACAAAATGAAAGATGGTCATTAGTGATTGCCAGCATCCTTGGTCCTAATGGATCTTTTTGTTTTTTAGATGTTTCCCTTTTAGTTTTTAAAAACTGTTCATAGAAAGTCTTTTATTCTTAAACTATACAGTACAGGTGACAAATTAAAAGGGAAAAAAAAAATAATTAATGCAGAATTGTTCTGAGTGATCTCCTTCGTTGAGTGGTGAAACATTTCTGGCATTAGTTGATTTCCATATGACAGTGCTTTCATCGACAGGGGTCATTGAATGGTTGACGAGCACAAAAATGATATGAATCATTTTATGACTGAGCTATGGTTTCATAGCCCACCCCACCGAATGAGTGGGCTATGGGAAATTTTGGACCATTGTGTTAGATAATGTTTTCCACTGCTATCATCAAAACAGCAAATGAGGAAACAACTTTTCGAAGAATGATAATCCTTCCTCCAGTAATGTTTCAGAGAACTGAAGAGGGCACCTTTAAGCTGCTCTTCTGGCACATAGTGGTTTAACCCCTTACTGTATGTCTTTTTTTCTATTTAATTTGTCACCCATCTGTATGTTTCCTGTGGTCTGTCTGTAATTATGAGATGATAGTTCAAAAATGTTTCTCTTGTGAGTGCGTGAGAGCTGCCTGGACTTATCATTATTGTTGTTTTTATTATTATTGCAGGTCACAGATTTAAGATTTACACTGTAGAGTACCACAGTTGATATGTTAACTGGAATGTCAGTTGTCTCTGAAATGAATAGATTTATACTGGAAAATGTGTGTATTTTCCATCTCAGTTACTTTCCATCCTCATGTCTTCTGCTGCAGGCTTCTCTTTTGGGGAAAATATTTCAGGTATTTGTTGCAGTTTAAGTGTGAACACAGAAGGTCTGGGTGTCGAGATTTGGTCAAGATTTGGGTGTTTTTACAATGTGAAAGATTTTTCACTGGGGTGATTTGGATAAAGGCGTGCTTGATGGGTTAGTTGGGAATGTAACTGTCCACCAAGTGTTCAGTACTGTCACAGCAGCTCAGCTACAGCAGTGTGTGTGAATGAGTGAGTGATAATATTTCTTTTGAGATGTTACTTCTAACTAGATAAAAATATTATTAATAAACTACAGGTTCTCTTGTATCTTTTACTCAGACCAGACAACCAGTGTTTGTGCAGCTGCTGCAGGCTGTGTTCAGGGTCTATCATTGCAACTGGTTGATGCCAGCCCAGAAGGGCTATGTTGAGAACTGTATCAAAGTGCTCTCAGATGTTGGTAAGATCAAGGTCTTTCTCAAAATCAGTCCATCGTATTCAGAAGGTTTAACAGTTTATATTTGTTCTAGCGTAACTTAACACTGATGTTGTATGTCTTTGTGAACCCACCAGCCAAAGGCAGAGCAATAGCCATACCCGTGGATCTGGACAACCAGGTGAACAACCTGTTTGTGAAATCCAATAACATTGTCCAGAAGACAGCCATGAGCTGGAGACTTACTGCTCGCAATGCTGCACGGAGAGACTCTGTAGTGACCGCATCACGGGACTACAGGAACATTATAGAGAGGCTGCAGGTGAAGTTTGTTTGAGTTTGAGCAGATTCGTGTAATTTTATGCATACAAACATTAGGGGTGTTTCTCTGTCTGTAATATAGGACATTGTGTCTGCTCTCGAGGACCGTCTGCGTCCTCTCGTCCAGGCTGAGTTGTCAGTTCTGGTGGATGTGCTGCATCGGCCTGAGCTGCTCTTCCCTGAGAACACAGACTCACGCAAGAAGTGCGAGAGCGGAGGATTTATATGCAAGTAAGGAATGCTTATATCTATGGAATTTATGATTGAAAACTTAAGGTTACTCATTAGAAATTGGACTAAATTTCTAATGTGCATGTGCAGGCTGATCAAACATACCAAGCAGCTGCTGGAGGAAAACGAGGAGAGACTGTGCATTAAAGTTTTGCAAACACTTCGGGAGATGATGACTAAAGACAGAGGTTATGGAGAGAAGGTAGGAGATGCTGCCAAGCACAGGCATATTGTATTTCCATGGGGAGATGATTCACTTCACTGTAGGCGGTATGACTGTGCTGTACATTTTTCACATTGCATATATTTTATTGTATCAATACCGATTTAGAATATAATACACTGATAGTTTCTTACTATTTTATTTTTTTTATTTCTTTATTTCCAAAGGTATTTTGAGAGTATTTTGCTGGGTTTTAAAAAATAAACTTTTCAGGAACTAAGTTTCATAGTTTTAGAAGACCAGTCTTCATCACTTTAACTGAAAGAGAAGCAAAAAACTAATAAAAGGATGCATTTTCATCAAGCAAGTCCTCACACAAAAACAGCAATCTGACACAAAGTGGGTATATAGATTTTACACACACACACACACACACACACACACACACACACACACACACACACACACACACACACACACACTCACACTCACACTCACACTCACACTGCATCGCATATACTACATCGCACATACCCCCACCATTATTTTTGAAGTGATGTGGCTTGTCATTGGTGTCAGTAAGACAGGGCTAGTCACATTCTGTGAGACCGTACTAATTATACTCACTTTACCTAATATCCATGCACAAATAATATGCATGGTTATAGCACTGTATCTGTGCTGCTGAATTTGATTGTTTCAGCAGTCTTACCTCACTTAACTAACATGATATGCTTTATCATTGACCTCTGCTTTAACCTCCTCCTTCCTGTATTGTTATCTAAACCCTGAAACCTTCTGTTCTCTTTCAGCTCAGGGCCTTTGATGATGAGATGGATATGCCTAAGGTTGTTTCCCTTTATCTTCAATTCATGCCCTTGTTTCCCTGAACATCTGTTACATCTGTGTAACTATATTAGCTGTTCTTTAACCTTAACTTACTGTAGCAGCTGCTGTGGCTGTGTTGTAGTTCATGGGGGTTTAGGCACAGTTGGTAACAAACGGTCATAGACCGTTCTGTCTTAAACACCTGCTGTATCCTCCTGTCTGCCATAAAACGGTGTGTAGATCAACTGAAAACTGTGAGAAAGAGAGCGGCTGGGAGATGTGTGCTGTTGCTGACTGCGGGTTGCTCAACAGAGCTGTGTCATTCGGGTTTCCAAGGTAGTCACTTACTGCTCGGGCTAGGTGCCAGTGCTGTAGTTGTCTCCACTCACTGTCCTCACACTGTACCTGACTTTCTGCCAGAATGTTCACTATGTCAATTAAAAAGCCATTTTTGGACACATTTACAGTATTCAGCATTTAACTCCAGTTAAAAATGATCTCGTTTGTGATAAATTAGAGGAAAACTGATAACACAAGAGGAGTCATAAAGTTATATTGTGATACAGATCCACTATAAAAAGAAGACTATATAATAGACACGATTTTACAGAAAGTTTAAGAGATCAGTGATCAGAGACTAAGAAAATATAACTGAATGGCTGTAAGAATGCAGAATGTAACAAACGCAAATTAAATGCCATAACAGTTTTCTAAAAAAGTGCATCTGCTCAGACTTCAATGCTCTAAAGCTGTTAATAGTTTAAAGATTGGCATCCCATATCTTTGCACAACAGTGCACTCCCTCCCTGTTTAATGTTAAAAACTGTTAATGTATTAAAACCATAAAAGCCCCATCACTTAATTTCCTCTTTCATGCAGATGGTTTACTGTCCTTTGAGCTTTTCTTTCTTTCTTTCTTTCTTTCGGGCGGGGGAGGGGGGTGTCACTCTCGCTCCCCAGTATCTCCTGCTCCAACAGGGGGCACTGTGACTTTGTGTGTGCTCTGAATATGCACGCATTAATGAATGTGCTGGTCTGTGAAGGGCTGAGGCAGTCACTGAGGCTGTGTCCTAGTTTTCCTTGCTTGCGAGCTGCACGATTCCTGGGTCCCTGCCAACTCTGGGCTGAGGTTACATAAGAACCAGGCTTTTTTTTCCTGGAACTCAGCCCCGCCGCTGATGTGTGACCTTCAGCAGTAATTGCCAATAAAAGTGTTGAGAAGCTGTTTATCCACAGTGCCGTTGTGTGTGCACGCATACGTGTGCATGTGCACGCCTGGGGGGTTGGGGGTGGGGGGGGGGGGGGGGGTGTATGAGTTTCTGTCATGTGTTGTATCTCTGTCTGCACATGAAAAGCAGCTCCTGTGTGGCAGGAAAGTGGAAACCCATCCTTTTAGTTCCCATGTGCTAATTTTCATATTTCTTCTCACCTCTTTCCCCCTTTTGGCCTCAATAAATCATTGTGACACAATTCCTTAACTGCTCCAACCCCCCCCCCAACTTCCAGTCACACCCTTTCTCTCATGGATGCAAACACACACCCACTCTGTGTAAACGTAATGAAGTTGGCTGTGAATGTTTGCGTAAGTGTGATATGAAAGCACGTAGCTGGCTCTTCTGTTGATCTTTTGAGAAAAGCAGAATAGCATGATATATGGTACAAAAAGAAGATAGGTGTTTGTGTGTGCTTAACAGGAAATGTAGTTTATATGGGTCACTTTAAGTAAATTTATGCAGCAGTGTCTGCAAAGTATTATAGAGGCATTTTTTGAAAAGGAGAATTGGTAACAGAGACAGCCTGAGGTATATTTTTGACCTCCCTGGTGTGTGCGTTACTATCCCGTTGCTAAATGTCAGGGAGATGAATATCAGCTAAATTCATTGCTCTTTGACTGTCAGAGTTATGTAAGAGCCAGAGGAATTCAGGATACACAGTGTTAGGCTTTCTACTCTCAGGCTTCACCTGCCCTGATGTGTGTGGTCTAGTCAAAGCAGTTATGCAAGCCTTCCATGCTGGGGGGAAAAAAAGGCACGTATCATCCCTTTCACTGCCTTGTTTCTTCCTATGATAAACCAGTCTGTGGATTGGCTTGCAATAATAATCTTTTTTTTTTTTTTTTTTACTTGCTTTATTTATGCTTTATTTAACACATTTTCTCACAGCAGGCTTTTCGTCTCTGGTCAATTCATTTTATAGCTCTGGTATAGAACTAGGTCAGCTACCATGTAAATGACAGAGCGCAGCCTTTTAATTTAATCTGCTCTTCTGTCTGCCCAAAACAAGCAATCGAGTGGTAAACCCCAGTTTTCATGTCATTCACTGCTGGTTTAAACATGACTCAACCTCCACCTGCAAAGATGTTTTTATTTATGCACTGTCAGAAAAAAAAAAAAAAACCCCACAAAATAGAATGAGTTTTTTTTTTTTTTTTTTGGTGCATGCATGCATGTGTGTATCCACATACTTTTTACCTTTTATGTTGAACTGAGAGGTGTGAGACTGATCAGGGGTTTGCCCTGGGGAGATTCCAGTTTGGTGGAATACACTGTAAACTGTAGTTAGGGCGGATGTGGCAGATGTGAAGGGTTAGTCTGTGGTCTCTGTGGTGAGGCCAGGGAGTGGTGAGCAGCATATATCTCTTCTGATCAGCATTTTGCGATGCAGTTTGATGTAGTGACAGGGAAAACATGTCTGTCTGTAGACTTGTGAAAGATGCTGATCCCGCACTGTTGCATAGCCCCCAACCTGATGCTGAACTCTGCCCCACTGTTATGTCTGATGCTGGGATTAAATCAGCTGTTGTGCTTGTCAAAAAGTCTCAGCACTGAAAACCGTAGTCACATCTCATATCACACCCTGCTTGATAAGAGTCTTGATATGAAACAAGTGTTAGGATGAGCAGAAGGCATAAACTTTTCGATCATTATCAGAAGTACTGAAAAAAATTCAATTTAATAGCTCATAGCTGCTGTTATGCGCAGATAATAATTTACAAACCTGCAAGATTCAAGCTGAACTTGATTGTGTTGCGTTTTGGCTCTGTGTGCTTAAATCCCATTATCTGCATTTCAGCTATTCCAAAGAACTCATGAGCATATTCTGTGTTTTCCCTTTCTTCTTTCATGCTAGGTCTGTCTGTCACTTTCCCTTACCAGCTCTGTCTCATTCTGCTTTTTCACCCCCACACACACACGCACTCGCACACACGCACACGCACCAACAAACAAAATGCATATCTCTTTCCTGTTAAGAAACATGTTAGAACACATTAGAATGGTCACATAACTGAAAACAGTTCTGCTTTTTAATAATGGTTTGGGGAGAGATTACTTTACTGTGAAGACGTTATGTCTAAGAGTAAAGAGATGTTTTTTTTGTTTGGTTTTTTTGCCTATTTTTTAGGACTGTACAAACAATTTTACCACAGAGCCAGTGTAAGCTATGCTATATCAGGAATACCCAGGGTGTGCTGATATTAGTATTTAAAGCATTCAATTCAATTCAATTTTATTTATATAGCGCCAAATCACAACAAACTGTCGCCTCAAGGCGCTTTGTATTGTGGGTAAAGACCCTACAATAATACAGAGAAAACCCAACAGTCAAAACGACCCCCTATGAGCAAGCACTTGGCGACAGTGGGAAGGAAAAACTCCCTTTTAACAGGAAGAAACCTCCAGCAGAACCAGGCTCAGGGAGGGGGGGTCATCTGCCGCGACCGGTTGGGCTGAGGGGAGAGAAAGACATGCTGTGGAAGAGAGCCAGAGATTAATATCAATTAATGATTAAATGCAGAGTGGAGTATAAACAAAGTAAATAAGGTGAATGAGAAACAGTGCATTATGTGAACCCCCCAGCAGACTAGGCCTATAGCAGCATAACTAAGGGATGGTTCAGGGTCACCTGATCCAGCCCTAACTATAAGCTTTATCATAAAGGAAAGTTTTAAGCATAATCTTAAACATAGAGAGGGTGTCTGTCTCCCGAATCCAAGCTGGAAGCTGGTTCCACAGAAGAGGCCCCTGAAAGCTGAAGGCTCTGCCTCCCATTCTACTCTTAAGTATCCTAGGAACCACAAGTAAGCCAGCAGTCTGAGAGCGAAGTGCTCTGTTGGGGTGATATGGTACTATGAGGTCTTTGAGATAAGATGGTGCCTGATTATTCAAGACCTTGTATGTGAGGAGAAGAATTTTAAATTCTATTCTAGATTTAACAGGGAGCCAATGAAGAGAAGCCAATATGGGAGAAATATGCTCTCTCTTTCTAGTCCCTGTCAGTACTCTAGCTAATTGCCTCATGACAACTAAGATCTTTTATTTCTAAATATTTGTTTCAGTAAATTTCTTCCTCCTTTTCAGATCTGCCTTTAAGCTAGCAACTTTTGTCTGTCATCTTTGAATACTTGCAGAGCCTTTGATGATACACAAATGAATGCAAAAAGGCTGAATAAATACGTAAAAATATATTGTGAATTCAGATGCTTCTGTACAAGGCACAAGTGTGAAATTAACATGCTCAGGCCTTTAAAGTAATCAGATTTCAATCCAAAGTCTTTAAGCAGCTTTTAGATCTTCTGGAAGAGTTGTAATAATCTCTTCAGTAGAACACCAGCTACTTATTGGAATTTTTCCCTTCATTTATCTGTAGTTCAGAGTAAATTACCATCATGACCTGCCTCTCACTTTGCCCAGCAAAGTGTCTCATTCTTAAAAAGCATAGTTGTCAATTTTTCACACTTTAGGTGGAGGTGGAGCTTTCAGTCTCTTCAACAGCGTCATTGACTTTCCAGTAACAAACATGACCTTTTTGAGCTGGGTAAATCAAAGCTCTATCCATATATACATACATACATACATCAATTTTCTTATCTTATTCAGGGTCAAATTTGGACTGGAGCCCATCCCAACTGTCATAGGGGAAGAGGGAGGGTACATCTTGGACAGGCCGCCATTCTTTTTCAGGGCTTACGTGGAGAGACAGACAACCATTTACACTCACATTCACAGCTACATCTAATTTAGAATCACCAGTTACCCTAACATGCATGTCTTGGTCCTGGGTTCTGAGTTCAAATCCGCTGGCTGGCTGAGGCCTCTCTGTGTGTTTACATGTTCTGCTTGTGCCTGCGTGGGTTCTGTCTGGGTAAATCAAAGTTGTTGGTATTAAAAATGTTTCAAGCCATTTTTAAATCTCCATATACAATTGTGTTTACATACACTCATTTTTGGGCATGAATGTCATGGTATTTTGGGGCTTTTAATGATATCTTTGAACTGTTCATTTTCTAGGGTGCAATAATTTGGATTATAGTTTGGATTTTCTCTAAACCACACAGGGTCACCAGTATACATACTGGCTCAAATATATACATAAACTCACTTAAATCTTATAATAAGTAGTGTTAAGAAATGAATAGGCCTTGTCAAAGCCTATTAATTTCTCACTGCTGATATCCTGATTGACTACAACCAGTAGTTTGTTTGACAGCACTCATTGGATTGCCTGATAGAACAATGGGGATGTCCAAAGAACTCAGTGAAGATCTAAGAAGGAGAATTGTAGATTTACACGTGCTGGGAAGCTCTCTCGGAGGTATTTCTAAACAAATGCAGTTCAGTTCAAACAACTGGAAATTGTTTAGGATGTTCACGATAAACCCAGCAACTACCAAGGCTCAAGCCTGCCACCTGCGGAGCTGGAATCTGCTGGAACACCAGCGTGCCTGGCAAATTTTACTTTGCCATGGACAGAGAGGGTGCTGACCAAGAAAGAAGCCCATGCTCCAAAGATGACACATTTAAGCTCGACTGAAATTTGCAGGTGCTCACATGGACAAGCCAGATACCTTCTGGAGGAAAGTTTTACAGTCAGATGAGACAAAGATTGAGCAATTTGGCCACAGTGACAAGAGGTATGTTTGAAGGAGTAAAGGTGAGGCTTTACCAGCTGTACCAACACTGTACCAACTGTACCAGCTGTCAAGCACAGTGGTGGTAGCATCATGCCCTGGGGCTGTTTTGCTGCCAGTGGTACTGGTACATTGCACAAAGTGGATAGAATAATGAAGACAGAGGACTACCTCTAAATTCTTCAACTTTACCTCAAAACAACAGCTAGAAGGTTGAAATATAAAAACAATTGGGTGTTCCATCAGGACGATGGTCCCAAACACACATCAAGATTAAATATTCAATGAGAACTCTACCAGAAGCTTTGTGATGGCTACCAGAAGTATTTGGTAGAAGTGCAAGTTGCTAAGAGACATTAAAACCAGTATTAGTGGAGGTATATGTAGATATATTGCCAAAAATATCCATTCACCCATCCAAATAATTGAATCACTTCAGTGGCCACAGGTGTATAAAACCAAGCACCTAGGCATGCAGACTGCTTCTACAAACATTTGTAAAAGAATGATTCGCTCTCATGAGCTCAGTGAATTCCAGCATTTCCTCGCTACTAAGTTTTCCACAGTCAACTGTTAGTGGTATTATAGCAAAGTGAAAGCGATCTGCAACTCAGCCATGAAGGTTGTTTTTCAGGATTTGGACTCGACCCCTTAGTTCCAGTGAAAGAAACTCTTAATGCTTCAGCATACCAAGACATTTTGGACGATTCTTGCCCCCAACTTTGTGGGAACAGTTTGGGGATAACCCCTTCCTGTTCCAACATGACTGTGCACCAGTGCACAAAGCAAGAAGACATGAATGAGCAAGTTTGGTGTGGAAGAACTTGACTGGCCTGCACAGAGTCCTGACCTCAACCCGATAGAACACCATTGGGATGAATTAGAGCAGAGACTGCGAGCCAGGCCTTCTCACTCAGCATTATTATCTGACCTTACAAAAGCACTTCAAAAATTCCCATAAAACACTCCTAAGCCTTGTGGAAAGCCTTCCCAGAAGAGTTGAAGATGCTTACAGAAGCATATATATATATATATATATATATATATATATATATAAATGATTATTATATGGAATACACTGCAAAGCACTGCAAAGGGTGGGCTGACATCATATTAAACCCTATGGATTCAGAATGGGATGTCACTACAGTTCATATGTGTGTGAAGGCAGACGTGCAAATACTGTTGACAATATAGTGTGTTTGAGCCAGTATGTATATTTTTGACTCTGTGTGGATTAGCAAAAATCCAAACTAAATTCAAACTTCAAACTGTACCCAATTCTTTTTTTTTTCTAAGTCATTAAAGATGTCTGCTGTGCAATCATTTCACCCTGAAACAAAGAACAATTCAAAGAAATTATTAAGAGCCCAAAACTACTGTGGGATTCATGTCCATGAGGATTGTATATGAACTTCTGATCACAACTGTAGATAACATACACTTGAGTTCAGCTGCAACCGAGAGGTTTTGAGAACCTGGGGTTATCTGTGTATCTCAGTCTGTACGTATACTATAGCATGCTTTTTTATTCTCTTTCATTCCCCCTCTGTTTATCACTAGTTCTCTTGTTGTCCAGATGGCTTCTGTAAGCATCTCTGTGTCACTGGTTTAGTGGCCTGGTTTCTTTTGGAGTGATTATGTAACTCTAACCCCATCGCCCCTTTCCTGTCTTTTCCCCTCTCTTGCCCTCATACCCTGTCCTTTTACATAACGGTGTATGCAGAGCAGTACCATATTCTAGCTGAATTTTCCCTTAGCGTACAGCGCTACTATATAGAGTTACTGAATATTAATACTATTAAATGTTGTCTAATCTGAATTCCGATTGTTTTGGTTCAGCCAGGAGGACTTTAGGAAATTAAAATGGAAACACAACGCATCCGTATATATGATATTGGACTGGATCTTTCTCAGAGCATAGTTCAAACTGAGAACCTCTTACCAAGGTTATAATAATTTTGGATTTTACATTATAGTTTGGGTTTATTTCATTGTAACTATTTTTTTCTCTAATTTAGTTAGTTTAAATTAGTTTTTAGAGTGGTTTGGTTTCACCAATGTAGAGGTCCGAGCACATTCTACATTGGTGAAACCAAACAGCCTCTTCACAAACGAATGGCACAACATAGAAGAGCCACCTCGACAGGACAAGATTCAGCAGTACATCTGCATCTGAAGGAAAAAGGGCACTCTTTTGAGGATGCCAATGTTCATATTTTGGACAGGGAAAACAGATGGTTTGAAAGAGGAGTGAAAGAAGCCATCTATGTCCACTGTGAACAACCATCATTGAACAGAGGAGGTGGATTACGTCACCAACTTTCCCCCCGCTTACAGTGCTGTCCTGAGCTCCCTTCCCAGATGTCTCAACCCCCATTCACACCTTTGTTCCAGTGACCTCAATAGGCCACAGGAAACAATGGAGCGGAGTCCTAAATTGGTTTCAACTGAAACCACTGATTAAATATGACCCACGCCCCCTTCACACCTGGGCACATGTGTTCACGCACATGATCAATAGAGGGTCATAACCACCTCCAGGGGACTACGCCCACAGGGGTTTAAATACCTGGGTCTCTCCACCATTTGGTTGAGAACTGAAGAAGCCTTTCGGATGAGAGGTGAAACGTCTTCAAGAAACAAAAAGAAGTCCAGTCGCCTTTTTCAAGCTCCAGAGACTACTATGAGCTGGATGACTGAGAATCTACACAGACATTAAGAAAAACATAAACTCCAAAACCCAATAAACTCTACAGTAAACTCCCAATAAACGTCAGCGTCAGTGCAGTAGAATAACAATACCTCGCATGTGTTGTATAACATCAGAATGCAGCTTGAAGGAATCAAAGCTCAAATCCAGCTTCATTTTGATGTTATACACCACATGATGCTGGTTCTCTGTCGGAGCTGCTCAGAGGCTAGCTTGGTTAGAGACTCACTAATTAGACTTGCAGGGTCTTTGCTGGGCCTCTGTAGCAGCTGCATTATGCGGTGCCGGTCGACAGGGCTGCGTGCTGAGCCCCATGCTCTTCACCTTGTTCACGCACGACTGCACCCCAATCCACACCTCCAACACAATAATTAAATTTGCTGACGATACCACCATTGTTGGCCTAATTACAGATGGTGATGAATGTGCCTACAGGGATGAGGTGAAATGTCTGGGTGAATGGTGCAAAGTCAATGACCTAGTACTTAACACCTCTAAGACAAAAGAGATCATTGTGGACTTCAGGAGAACAAAGATGTCAGAACATCACCCCCTTCACGTCTCTGGAGAACTAGTGGAATGTGTGGAGAGTGTGAAATTCCTTGGGGTCCACATATCCAACAATCTAAAATGGACACAGAACACCTCGCACCTGATCATGAGAGGACATCAAAGACTGTATTTTCTGAGGAAGTTAAAACAAGCTCAGCTTCCTCAAAAACTCCTGGTGAACTTTTACCGCAGCACTATCGAGAGCGTCCTCACCAACTGTATGACTGTGTGGTACTCCAGCTGCACAGCCTCAGAGAGGAAGGACCTGTGTAGGGTGGTCAGAGCGGCAGGACGTATCATCGGGACCGAACTCCCTAACCTGGACAGTGTATATAACAGCCGTCAACAGAACAAGGCTGACAGCATCAGGAAGGATGTAACACACCCTGGGAACTATCTGTTTTCTCTGTTACCATCTGGGAGGCGCTATAGAGCTATTCGTGCTCACACGAATAGACTGAGAAACAGCTTCTTCCCTAGAGCTGTGGCCTCCATTACTCCTCTCAACACCTGATAGACTGTAAACCCGAACACTGCATATTTGCACATCTCAACACCTCATAGACTGTAAACTTGGACATTGCGTATTTGCACATCGTCATACAACCGTTTCACCCGTAATTAATTTTATTATTTATTTTGCAATCCATACTTTTAAAATTGTACTGGTTTTATTGTGTAAATATCCATATGCTTATGTAGATATGTTTGCTTCTTCTTAAATATCCATATGCTTATGTAAATACTTTTGCTTCTTTTTTTTTATCTTTTGGAGAGTGTCAAACTAAATTTTGTTGTATGCAAGTATAATGACAATAAAGGTTCTTCTTCTTCTTCTTCTTCTTCTTCTTCAGAAACAAAAAATGCTGGGATTTTTTCCCCTCCTTGGTCCTCACTTTTTATGGTCAGGTTTTTTGTTTTTTTGTTTTTTGGCTGCAAACATATTTGTCCCTCTGTTTTTTTGTTTTTTTTGGTCACTTTGTTGATTCCCTCACATCCATTCCAGCAATCTCCCTCCAATGTTGACATTTGTGAGTCCTTATGTTAATGCTTTGATTATTATTCCTGATTGTTATTCTCTCAATTATAAATTTTTAAAAAACTGCGGTGAAAAGTAGCTGGAAATGCACGAGAGGACTCAACATGGTGAACAGGTTAATCGCAATCATTGTGGGCTGCATGGCCCGACGTGTAGTTGCATTTCCTGAGAGGTGCGCACAGGTCACGTCGTAGGTTACTGTGTAGGTTCAGAGGGGTTTCCGTAGCTACCTTGTGCGCTCTTCTCATGTGGAGTTTGAGGTTGGTGTCGTTTTTCTGCTTGAGAAGTGTTCCACACATTTTGCAATCATCCACAACAAGACACTTGCTTCTCTCTGCCTCACTATCGTACTCAAAGAAATCCCATATGAGACTCTGCCGCTTTCTCCCAACTTTTGCTGTTGCCATTATTTTGCAGACTGGCGCGGTGAAAACACACACACAGACGCACACACAGTGAGGTGCCGGATGGCGCTCCCATTTTATCTATAATTTCAATTCGTTTCAGTCAGTTTTACAACCCACAATACAGTTTCAGTTAGTTATTGTATTTCCTTTTAATTACCTTTTTTTTTTTTTAATTTCAGTTAACAAAAATGTTTTTTCAATTTCAGTTTTTGTTATTTTGTTCGTTTTCATTAACGATAACAGCCTTGCCTCTCACCTTGTATTTACTCATTCCTGACTCTACCTGACAGTTGCAGTGTGATTTCAGTTTTGATTCAGCTTTTTTTTTCTAAATGATTAAAAGAAGAGTTGGGCATTTTGGGAAACAGCTCAGTGACAGACTTGTGACATTGCTGTTCAACCAATAACGGAGTCCACGGCAAGCCAGCAATCAGTCTTTGGAACCGTTTCAGTGCCATCTTAAAATTATAGCTGGGGGTGCATATGAAAATTGAAAAGGTTCTACCTTCTACCTAGACTTTAAATCAAATATGTACCCTATTGCATTCACCCTATTGACCTCATTTGTAATTATCATTTGATTTCAAGCTAAATTTAAGTTTCTTCTGTCTGAGTTAGTCAAATCACACTTTCACATTTACTGGCGCTTTCACAGGAAATCTTCCATTGAGTTGCTGTCCATAACTCAGAAAGGAAATACTGTTTGAGGAAGCAAAGTGGAAAATTTAAACTCGAAAGTAACCTTCTCTTGACTCATACAGTTTTTACTCCCTGTTAAAAATGCTTCAGGCAATCATCATAAATGCTTATTTTGTTTCCAAGAAAAGCAAAATATGTTTCATCCTCTATTTGGGCATGACTCTCTGCAAGACAGGGCTATGCTTTTTACTTTTGTCAGTTTATGCTATTCTAAGTTGCGCTGCCTACTTTTCATATTTACCCTAGGAAAAAAAAAACATTGCATTAGTTGCACTGCGTTGACAAAATAGTTGGGTTAATTCAGGGGAAAAAAAAAAAGATGTAGACAGGAAAGCAAAGTAAAAACAAAAAAGAAAGGAAATAACAGCCAACCAGGTATGCAAGAAGAGCAATTCTTCTGAAAAACAAAACGTTATGACTGATTCCCAGGATGTAGGCGTTGATGTTTTGTGGTCAAAACTGAAGAGAAGACATGACAATAACCTCAGAAGATTCACTACAAGATGATTCTCATAAGACCAGGTTACAGGTTAAACAAAAATGTATATAGCTTAAGTTGTTACGGCTGTAAATGGAACCTGTCCACTCGTATTTATTTGGGGTTTTTTTTGCTGCTGGTCAAATCAATAGGTCAACAGAGAGGTATACAGAAACTGTCTGCAGACTCAGATTTGGCCAAATAAGTGAAAAGTCACAGGATGAAATTTCATCTCTTTTTTTTTTTTTTTTTTGTCTGATCTCAGTCCTGTTGGGCATGTGTTTCACTACTTAAAGACCACATATGACATACATAAAACAAGAGTTGAAGGTACCTGCTGTGAAGACTTGGAGGGCATCACCAAGGAAGATTAAAAAAAAAGCATCTGCCAGTGTCTCTGTTGGAGATTCTCAGCAGTCATCAGCTGTACAGTGTATGATTTTTTTTTTTTTTAACCCTTATTGAATCAGGAAGTGGTTGAATGTTGAGATTAAGAATCTGTTTTGCAGTCATGTCCTAGGCTGACATTAGCAGCATTAACCTAGCATGTTTTTCAAAGCTGGGAGTGCATTTCAACAGAACTCTGCGGTTCAGTGGTTTTGTTTAACTTCATGCGTAAATGTCCAAATACCCTTGAAACCTTAAACTTTGAGCCCTGTGTGTGAAAACGGTTAATGTTTTATCTGTTACCTGCTCAAAGCCGAGACTTGCCACCTTAATGTATTCACTATTCTATTTCAAGTCTAAAGATTTAAAAACTAAAGATTTAAAAACTAAAGTGCAGTTGGACAGACACTTAGAGTCTAGCCTGTGGAATGAAACATATACAGTGATAGTACTGGAATTGAGAAAATGAAGAAAACATCTAATCTCACTGGAGCATTTCAACACAGTCAACGCTGCACACATCTCCTATAACAGCTCTCCTTACCTTATGCAGCCATAAAGCTGCCTTGGTTTCTGCCTTACCAATAAACGCATGGCAACTCACACCGAGCAGACCTTTGCATGGCCACTTGAAACAGCTGAATAGGTACAAGATGTGGTAATTAACCTGACAGTTGCCTTTTCTGTGTTTCTAACACTAACCCTGTGTTTGTATTTGTTCAACCACTATGCTAACACTACTCACTGCACGCAGCACCTGGATCACAATCAGCCTGAGAAGTTGTTGGAGGACCAGAAAAGGGTATGTACTTTTAAGAGCATGGCAACTTAACTGAAAACCCAAACACTGATGAGATTCATAGATGTAAAGCAATCATGCATATTGAATGAAAAATGACCCCTTTCTGACTCTTTTTGCCAGTTGAGTTTATGATAACTCTCCTTATAGCGTAACATCCAACAAATCAGTCAGTTATTGTGTAACTGATGAAAGGAAACATCACGTGTTTCCTCTGCTTTCTCTCTCTAATAGTGTTTATGACAAAGCACAGACTTTGCAGAGCCTCAGGCATGTCTAATCAGTATTGTTAGAGGCAGCCACAGATATATACATTAATATATAGGTCTCATCTCCAAGAAAAAAACATTTTTTCAAGCAGGTTTATTCACTGAGCATTTAATCAATCATTAAATATATGTAACAAGACATCATCACTGCTGGCATCTTGCATGCGTTTTTGCAGTTATATCAAATAAGCAATGTATGTTTTAATACTCCACAGGCCTTTCTTATGGTAAAATCATTGCGTTTATTTACATATTATAAAGAAACACCTGTTTGGTAGTAGAAGTAGAACGCTTTATAAAACCTTATTTTAGGGCAAAATTTGCATCTTTTATGGAGTTTTTATTTCCTGGTGACCATTCAGATGAACTTTGATTTAGATAATGCTTCAAAATAACTGCCCAATCATGTGTCTAGAGGTTGAGATGTATGCCAAGTGGCAAGACTTCCTTCTAGACTTGCTTTGTTCTGACGGCTTAAATGACTTTCTGTTAAAAATGCCAAGAGTTCGGCTCATGCCTCATGACTTCAGAGATCAGGGAATAGTTTTCTGACTACATCTGATTGTGCTTTGCCGTTAAACACGATGCATACCATTGATTAACCCCAACCAATGAACCATAAGAATAGTGTTCTCCGCACCTCCTACATAAAGTAATCCTGACCTCTGGAGCATAACTACGGCAGCAGAGCTTGCATAACTCCTCCATCGGCTATCAAGGACCACCCACAGTTGACAATGATTTGCACATAATTGCACACAAACACAAAAAAACCTTTCTCTTTCATTTCCTTCACTTTATCCCATGGGAGGTCTGTCAGGTAGCTATGGGCTGCGGTTTCCATGACAACGCCAAAGTCGTGCTGCTGACTGCTCGACAGTGGATGAGTCACAGTGTGGGAGGGCTGGCCCCAGGTCTGTCTAAGTGAAAATCAGGACCTCACATTGTCACTACACAGGGTCACTGCTGTGATGATACCCATAACAATATTGTAATGTAGGTGGTAAATAGCAGAAACTTTATGTCATACCTAAAAGTTTGTCCTGCATAGAATTTTAGGATTTAAAAAAAAATTAGATATTTAGGATAAAAAGTTGAACTGTTGACATAGTGTGATCATAATTGTAGGCAGTTGGTAAAATTCTGAGGCTGTGATGTTCTACAGTCTTCACAGAGAACTGAAATGCACAATACATCACTGATGATGCATGTTATCCCGTTACACAAGCTGTTCTTTATTTCTCTCGCTCCCATCGCAGACATCACATCATTACATCCTTTCCTTTCTTCTCTCGCAGGGCGAGGCGCTGAGACAGATTCTGGTGAACCGTTACTATGGCAACTTCCATAGGAGTGGTGGGCGGAGGGACAGCCTGACGTCATTTAGCAATGGCCCCCTCGGTCAGGTTGGACCGGGCAAAAGCCAATCAGGTGGGATGCCACGACTATTGTTACTCATCTCTGACAACCAGCGCAGAAGTTTGTTGTTAATTCTTTTCAGCGGTGTTTACTTCCTGCACGAAAGGCCAAGGGAAGCCACATTTCAATATCTGTAATAGAGCTGGTGTCTGTGTGAAGCATTAACCAAACGACTGCCAAAGAGGAGGGTGACTGTGCTGCCAAATATGACTACAGCTACTATTTAAGAGCAAAGTCTAGATCAACTTTTTCCAATTTTTTTTCTGCCTCTGAAGTTGTAGCGTGCCAAGCCTCTTTCAGGCTTGTTATATAAGGATGGGACTTTATCTGTCTGGCCCTGACCTGGTTATCAGCTCCTGAGTTGGGCTGTGAACTGCCCTTTGAGCACATAGAGCAAAATATTCTTATCATTATTGCTACTTTATTACTATCTGCAGACAAAATATTAAAGCAGTGCATCTCTTTTCTCCTTCTTTTTGAGCTGTTGGTTGATTTTTACTTTTGATTGTGATGTGAGACATTTTATCATCCTATAGATTTGGAGGGGCACTGTGCTGGTGTCAGTACAATGTGCTATAAGTCTGTCGACCTGGTGAGCTGAACAGCTTGTGTCTGAAATGGCAAGAATGCTAGCAGTTGTATTATTATTATTATTATTATTATTAAAGACAAAGAGGACTTGAAAATACAGAACACAAAATGTCAATAAAAAATACCATTAAGGTAATAAAGGCAATAACAGTAAAAAAAAACACACAAAAAGATCACTGAAAAACATTTAAAAAAATGAAATGTGTTTTAAGAAGTGATTTAAAGGACACTTTAAATTTAAGGTCCCTGATTCACCTTGTGACGAGTTGCTCAGATGTGTGTGTGCAAAAACTCTTTCAACAGAAGTCAAAACCAGCGATGATTACAGTTGTACCCAGTTCACCATCTTTCCCATGTGCCCCAACATGCTGGCAATCTTCCAGACAGCAGGAAGTAAACCCATCCCCTCTATGATCCACTTTTTACTGTTGCTAGGTGACGAGCTGCTACTTCCTGTGAAAACAGTCTTTGCACCTGTTGCAGAAACAAGAGCCAGACTGAGATTCCATATGTAGCCTGAAGCTGGGGCCTCCGGGGGTGGGGGGGTGGGGGGGTGGGGGGTGGGGGGGGGTGCAGGCAAAGCCATGTACAATGAATAACACAACTGGACAGTTGCACAGCACAGGTGGTCAGTAAAGGATTAATAACACCACCGTTTTTGTTCTGTTTGAGGACTGTTTAGCAAAGAATAACGTTTTACAGTGATGTGAGGAACCCATGATTCAATAGCTTGTAGAACCACCTTTAACAGCAATGACTTGAAGTAACTTGAAGTTTCTTTATCAGTCTCTCACACTGCTGTGGAGGAATTTTGGCCCACTCTTCTTCGCAGTGTTGCTTCAGTTCATTGCAGTTTGTGGGCATTTGTTTACACATAGCTCTCTTCAGGTCCTACCACAGCATTTCATTCTGGTTGAGGTCTGGACTTTGACTGGACCATTGCAACACCTTAATTCTTTTCTTTTTCAGCCATTCTGCTGTAAATTTGCTGCTGTGGTTGGGGATCATTGTCCTGTCACATGACCCAGTTTCAGCCAAGGTTTAGCTGTCTAACAGAGGTCCTCACATTTGACTTCAGAAAACTTTAGTATACAGAGGAGTTCGTGGTTGACTCAGTGATTGCAAGATGCCAGGGTCATGTGGGTGCAAAACAAGCCCACATCATCACCCCCCTGCCACCACCTTGCTGACAGTTGGTGTTTATGTGGTTGTTTGTGCAGATGTGCTGAGTTTGGTTTTCTCCAAATGTGTCACTGAGCAGTATTGCCAAACATCTCCACTTTGGAATTATTGTCTGTCCAAAAGGTCAGAAGTCTTGTGGTTTGTTCAGTTTGCAACTTTACAAACCGAAGCCTCGCTGCCATGTTCTTTTTAAAGAGAAGAGGCTTTCTCCTGGCACCTTTTGCCACACAAAAAAAAAAAAGTTTCTTCTTTTTCTAATTGTACTGTCATGAACTTTAACATTTAACGTGCTAACTGAGGCCTGTACAGTCTGAGATGTACCCTTGGGTTTTTTACACTTTTTACATATTCTCTGACCATTGCACTGTATGACCTTGGCATGGATTTGGAATATTGACTGAGGACTTGAGAAGTGACCAATTCAACACTCTGGTTCATTCTTAAAGAGAAGGAATGCACTGGCCAGCTCAGCAACACCAAAGGCCTGAAAGACCACAGAAAATGATCAAAATGAATGAATACAGAATTCTTCCTTGATTAAGAAAAACAGCTGCATAACCAGCTAAGTGAAGAGTAGTAGGTGTCAAAACCCACAATCAAGTCTCCTTTATGAATGGAAATACAGAGGGTTCACAATAAGGTGCAAACTATTGGTTACACTCAAGAACAAGAAGGCCATATTAGACTGTGCCAAAAGACATCTAAAAGAGTCTGCACTGTTCTGGAAAAAAAAAATCTTTAGAAACATGAAACCAAGATCACCTTGTTCCAGAATGATGGATGGAAAAGGTATGGAGAAGGAGAGAAACGGCTAATGAGCCAACGCATATTACATCATGTGTGGCTGCCAGTAGAACCGGGTCACCAGTGTTTATTGATGATGTGACTGCTGATAGAAGTAGTGGGATGAAGTGTACAGGACTATACTATGTACTCAGATTTATCCACATGCTACAAATGAACAATGTCCCGAAGCGTACTGCAAAAGCAACCCATAATTCATCATTGAAATACATATGAACCTAATGGTATGTTTTAATAGAACTATGAATTTGTTAGGAGCAAAATGGTGTTTTTCTTTGTGTTTCTATCAGTTTGTTAAATCACTAAGTGTATCCAGCATCTGATCCAGGATTATCATGGAGTCATGTGATTTTTTTGGTATTATCTGCAAATTATTTAATTGGCGGCCAGATGGTTACAGTTTTTGAGTTCACATTTAGTTGCAGGAAATGTTGCCAAATAAACAAGGTCAGAATGGAAATTAACACCACACACCTGATATAGCCAGTTCTGATTTGTCCCCCGATTTGTCTCGGTCATGCAGCATTAGGGGGACCTGGGGGCCTGAGTCGTGGGGAAATGAGCCTGGCGGAGGTACAGTGTCATCTGGACAAAGAAGGAGCCTCCGACCTGGTTATTGACCTCATCATGAACACCACGAGTGACCGAGTCTTCCAAGAAAGCATCCTCTTAGCTATTGCGCTGCTTGAGGGTGGAAATACCACCATCCAGGTCAGTTAACCAAAAATGTCTACCATATAAGTATGGGCTCTAAAAATTGAAGAAACATTTTCTGTGTCTGTTGTCTACTATGAAACAACAGTTATATGTCTAGGTTTTCATCTCACTCTACAAATGATATACTTTACATATGATCTGCTACAATGCAGTCAGTGTAAAGAACACAGTGTGTAATGGAAGGAATTTTTCATTACTAGACAATCTTCAGTATGTAGGTCAGTGTGCCAGCATAGCTGCACATGTACATTACTGAGGCAGCTCCCCTCACGTCTAGCACTATATCATTTAGCTGAGAGATCAGACGGGCTGCTAATAATGTCAGTAGTAGACAATTATATAAAAAATTCAATATTTTTTTCTTTATTAGATGTCCATCAGGTATTGTAAATAAATGCTTTCTGCTTCAGCCTGAGCCACTCTAAACTCTCTGTTTCTCCCTGCATGTCTTCTTCATGTCTCTTTGTCTGTCGTTCTGTCGGTGGATCCCCATCTTTCTGTGTGTGTGTCCGTCTGTGTTCGGTAAGCAAAGAGTTTGCATAATCAGATTAGAGGAAGCCACTGTTTCAGAGATAATGCCTTGGCTTCCCACGGCTACTGCAGAGCCACGTCACGTGATGCCTCTGTGTTACATAAGGTCTGTGTGAATGAACAATGAGGAATGTCTCAGCCTTCAAAACATTCCAGCCTTGCTCCCTTGCGTTCTCTTGCCGGCCCAAACTGGGTCATGCTGGGCCTCCGGAACTGGGGCAGTGGGGAGAGAGGGCGGAGGGATGAGGAAACACAGAGGGGACTGAGGAAAAACTGGAGCTCCTCTTACTCTCGCATTCTTGAGTTTGTTCTGGAAAGGGGGATTTATTTGCAGGGAAAGATATCCTGCAGTGCTAGAACCGCACCATACAGTGCAAATATTTATATTCTTTTACTTACTGGATAGTATCCTAAGAGGTCCAAAGGAAGCCTGTGATAAAAGCCTGGGTACATCACTGTAAATACAGAAATGATGATTGTCTCTGATGGGTTAAAGCTTGAATTTAAAACGAAGCATTTCTTTTGCTCTCTCCTCTCTTCAAGGAAGCACACCAAGGGAAATATAAGTTGGTTTGTGTGACTGACATGCTGAGCTTGAGCACCTGTTGGATCTTGGGTATCTTGTACTCACATAACACCGTTAACAATTTACTCATGGCCTACATAGTGCACAGAAATAAACCACACAGAATAAACCAGCTGCATGCTCGCTTAACTCCCTTACACACGCACACGCTCTTTGCTGTCATGCAAGGCTAATGCACAGAAGCACTAGGAGTTATATTTTACATTCAGCCTCTTGCATTTGTTTCTGCCTCACCAATTTATTTCGGTCACACGGCTGCTTTTTTTTTTGTGGCTACAGCTATGAGAGATCTCAAGACAGCTGTGAATTTTGTTGTGACATGACAACTTTTAACATTTTACTCGTCAGCCATCTGGCTTCTAACTGCGTGGCATGCTGCTCCGTTTCCCTCCAAAGCACTTGATGTGCAGGTGCGTTAAACCAGTGTAGTGAGTCTAAAAAAAGACAAATCTGATTGCAGAGGTGCCTCGTTTAAAAGGAGAGGGAAGAAACCCGAGGGATGGAGAAAAGGTCTTGAAGGAGAGTAGCGCAGAGCAGCAGCAGCAGCTCCATTTGGTTTACATGTGGTGCTGCCTGACATGAGAGGGAGGGTGAAAGGAAAGGGGAGCGCGAGTATAAATAGCTGTTACATAACATCCCTTTGTTGATGCCAAGTGGCAGAACGGAAGGAGAGAAGGGAAAGCGCTATGACCTTGTTTTTCAGTGCTGTCCGCCCCCACCCCGTCCTGCTCCTCTCTGTCTCTTTCCACTTAGGGTTTGCCTCCATAGATACAGACAGGCTCTGTGTTTACCCAACACTGCAGGGGCCCGTGACATGTCTGTCCCTCTCATCTATCCTCCTTTGTTACTATCACCACATTCTCTCCTTGCCTTGACCACCATGTGTTACTTCATCCATAACGTCATCTCTCCATTATGCCAGTCGTCTTCTTTTCAAGTGCCATCAAAACACAGATGGTGTCTCGATACAGCAGCACAGATTTTCTAAACCAGCGTGTGAGGATGAGCATCCAAATGCTACACATGTAGCAGCGTGGTTAGATGTGAAAGTACAGGCTTTCACTTCTGACTGTTGTCACATACATTTCTGAAGAAATCATGAGATGAAAGCTTTGCTGTGGTGTTTTTCCTCCACTGTGGTGTCCCTTACTTATGCGCACATCTTTGTTTCAGTGAGTCACCCAATTCTGTTCAGTTCTTAGGAACTGGTGTTAAAAAAAAAATATACGCAGTCAGCTCTGATGCAGGTGAAAAATGTGTTGTAACGTGAAAAGAATACTCTGGAGGTGAATGCCCAAAACATTCACCTCCTCTGTCTCTACCACAATGAATTGCATTACCTCAGTTTAAACTGATTCACCCTTTTAAATACTCTTGCTTAGCAATGTGCTAGTCCTGGAAGGCCTGAATTTAAATGACTGAACGTAGTTTTCCGACATAGGGTATTTTAATAAAATGATAGGCTGTGAGAATGACTGACGATTACATAAGGATAAAGTTGGCGTCCACAGAGTTTAGGAGAGAATACTGTATTGCAGAGCATGTGTGATATGTGGGTGTGTCCTCTCTGAATTGGCATGTGCCTATGGCGGAGACAGCTGACCCACTTTCCTGAGTGTAAAAGTCAGTGGGCGGATTAGCGTATGTGCTTTCCAGCCTGCGTGTGCTGGTACTGTAACAAGAGTGTGTGCGTGCGTGTGTGTGTGTGTGTGTGTGTGTGTGTGTGTGTGTGTGTGTGTGTGTGTGTGTGTGTGTGTGTGTGTTTGAGTTATGTAATGGTAAGGGTGAGAGAGTGATGGCGAGCGCTCTCCTATGTTTGCTCTGGTTTAATCACTGTGTGTTATACTAGCACCGCTCCTCATGCCTCTCACCCTTTGCACCCTGCCTTCCTCCTCGCCCCTCTGCAGGCCCACGTTTTGGCCAGCTGATGGACGGCAGAGTTATATGAGCAAAGACAGACAGGCATGACCATTACTGTCCCCTCAACCCTTCCCTCCTCAGGCATGCTGTGATGTATGAGCAGTGAGTGGGCTGCCAGTGTTGTAGCTAATCCCTTCTCTGCACTCTTCACTTTGTCATCAACTTGTTTATTGCATGATGGCCTTGGTTTTTAGCTCTCCCCTCCCCATGCTGCTGTCTCCATGTCCCTAAGTTGGCAGAGTGTGTACGTGCAAGAGGGCTGCTGCGCAGTGGTGGAGGGCCAGGGTGGGGCACAAGCCTTTGGGGCAAAAGCACAGTTATGTCATTGTTTCCTTGAAGGAAACTAGGCTTCAAAACTGGTTGAGTTGTTAATAAGCCACATAAAATCTCCTTCTGGCTCTTTAATTGGTTTGTCGCTATTTTTATTTTTGAAAGAAAAATTTAGCACAGTGAGTCTGTTAAAAATTAAATTGCATCGCATGGAATCGTCTTAGTACAAACATATTTAGACGGTGTCTTCAGAGGACGAGAAACAGAGCTTGCTTTGTCTATTTTTGCTTAACATTTTCCATGTGACTATCATTTACTGTATTTGTTTTCTTAACTAGCCCAGTTCCACAGCTAACCTGAAAAGGCCATATGGTTATGTAACAAACTTTGCGAGCTGGCCTAGATACCACGTCTGATAACATTTCTCCCTCCCTATCACTTGCTCTTGTTTCCCCTCTTTCAATCATAGGTTTTTTCCCTCCTTTTAGCCCCTTTTACTCAGTCCTTGGTAGCTGTCTTTTGCCTCGAGCTTTTTCCTCCCGACTCAACACCATCTCCATTTCTGTATCTGTGTAAGTAGGCCAGGCTTCTCCCTCTCATGTCATTTTTCACCCTTTTTAGTGTAGCAAGGCTGCTTTGGCTGCTCGAAGCCTTCCCATAGGCTGTGCTGCTAACAGCTCTTACATAATCAAAACAACAGACCTGTGGGTTGGGACGCAGTGTATACATCGGGCATGGAAGTGTCCTAATTCTGCGTGACCTCATTCCACAGCGATCGCTGCAGCATTTAAATCCTCACATCACAGTAAATCCAGACTTGCTTGACTACAGTTATATAATAGTTTATGATTTCATAATGAATAGTTTTCTAATATAAAATAATTTGGTTTTTTTTTTCATTTAGTTGACACTGTGGGGTAATTTATATTGGAAAACAGTTTCACTTCCTCTGTTTTTTTTTTGCTTTTATCTCTTAAATGTAAAAAATTAATTCCAGGGATCTAATTTCTTCTTAGGTTTAGTGTTTTGTCTATATTAAAAAAAAACAAAAAAAAAACTCATGCCATAAACTCTGTACCATATAAACTTATCAGAATATTTGCAGATTTATTTTCTGTTGGTAAATTATTTGAGCCCTCATTCTTATTTTTCACATTATAAGTGAACATCAACAAATTTCAGCAAATAATTCAGCACTAGAATGTTCTCTTCCATTGCACAGTGACACCACATTGTTGCAGTTATAGAATAATTTCATTTTGCTCTTCTTGCTCCGTGTCTCCAGCGTTCATTCTTTTGCCGTCTGACAGAAGACAAGAAATCAGAAAAGTTCTTCCGGGTGTTTTATGACCGCATGAAGTCAGCACAGCTAGAGATCAAAGCCACGGTGACGGTAAATACAAGTGACCTGGGAAACAGGAAGAGAGATGATGAAAGCCAGGACAAAGATCCCCCTCTTCACAAAAAAGGTCAGAGGTCACCTGTTGGGTTGTTAACACTAAAACATACCCAGTTTGAAAAATTGCTGATTTTTTAAATTTTTTAATTAAAGGTTATTTTAGTTACGACTGTTTTTAATATGTGTTTTATGCCTCTATATAGCAAAAAACTCAACTGTGGTGATGACAGAGGATGTGAAAGAGCAGCTATTAGAGGCCTCATCTGCCACCAAGAAAGCCTTTAACTCTTATCGGCGTGAAGCTGACCCTGAGGACCACTTCACCTCGACAGATGGTCAGCCAAACACGGGGGACAAAAACCAGGATGAAGGAGAGATGAGTTTTGTGATTGTTATCATGCAGCCTATCCTTCGCTTTCTCCAGCTACTTTGTGAGAATCACAACCGTGACCTACAGGTGGGTCAGACGGAGCAGCTTAAATTAGTTTTACAGATATCACTTAGAGCGAGTCCCACTTGACTACAATACGATTTTTCTCTGACCTGCAGTTGTGACATCTTAAAAACATGTGCTTCCTTTTACTTTCAAACTGGAGCCTTTAGAGTCCAGACACTTTCTTGTGGTTTTTATCACCAGTACCAAATAGCATTTGCATGTCTTTGTAGAGCATCTTCATTTGCAGAGATATTAAAGCCCCAAATTTCTTGGATTCAGAAAATCTCATATGTATTTTTTCCACTGAGCTTGAAAACAGAAATTTCGGTTACTAAGCTCTTCAGTCTTGGGCTCTGTATGATCAGTTCTACAGTGTCTACTGATGAACTAATATTGTGAGTGAACTGGAGGCTGGTTCTTAAATTTGGGTTTGTTTACCTACTGGTTAACTGCATGAAAACTTCATTCTTTTTCATCTTCTTAGAACTTCCTTCGTTGCCAAAACAACAAAAACAACTACAATCTTGTTTGTGAGACGCTTCAGTTCTTAGACTGCATCTGTGGAAGCACCACGGGTGGTCTCGGTCTGCTCGGACTCTACATCAATGAGAAGAACGTTGCACTCATCAACCAAACTCTGGAGAGTCTAACAGAGTACTGCCAAGGCCCTTGCCATGAAAACCAGGTACAAAAGAGACTAAACAACGGAGGAAGTTAAGACTCTTGAGATGCTGTCTTTTTTTTTTTTTTAAATACAGTTATTCCTTTTCCCCCCAGAATTGCATTGCCACTCATGAGTCCAATGGTATTGATATCATTATTGCCCTGATTCTTAATGACATCAACCCACTTGGGAAGAAGCGAATGGACCTGGTGTTGGAGCTCAAGGTAAGTTGGCTGCTGAAAGCTGGATCTAGTGTTTAAAAAAAAAAAAAAAAAAGGCAGTGGTTTTGTTTCACAGCAGGCTCACCAACAGGCGTCACATGAAAGAGCAGGAAATTCACCTGTCTGAGCTAGCTCTTCTGCATACCTGCCAAGAAAAATAGCAGCGGTCTATTTTCCTAGAGCACCAGGGTTTCTGCCTGCTTTACTCGGATGAAGAAACTGAAGTTCTTATTTTTTCCAATTTCGCCTCTCAGAACAATGCATCTAAGCTGCTGCTCGCTATCATGGAAAGCCGTCACGACAGTGAGAATGCTGAGAGGATCTTGTACAATATGAGGCCTAAAGAGCTGGTGAGAAACTGCAGCTACTGGTGCCTTTTATCCCTGAGTCCTGTGCTGCTTTTCATACATCAAATGCAAAATCTACTCCGCTGTAACCTTGGCTCTTGTTAGTACATAACAATAAGACTCACTGGATGTTATGCTGTCTTTGCAGGTGGAAGTGATAAAGAAGGCCTATTTGCAGGGGGAGGAAGAGTTTGAAAATTCAAAGGAGGAGGAAGATAACGGAGAAGAAGAGGAACATGATGCTGCTTCACCCCGAAACGTTGGACAC
Source organism: Archocentrus centrarchus (assembly GCF_007364275.1). Classification (NCBI taxonomy): domain Eukaryota; kingdom Metazoa; phylum Chordata; class Actinopteri; order Cichliformes; family Cichlidae; genus Archocentrus; species Archocentrus centrarchus. The sequence goes on from NC_044350.1 coordinate 16,223,388, forward strand.
AACATCTATATCTTAGCTCACCAGGTCTTCTATTTATCTCTGTTTGCAGAATTTATTGTCGAAACATGCATTATCCTTGTGTTGTTCTTCGTAACCAGCTCTCTTGTCACCTGTGTGTCCTTTATACAGTTGGCACGTCACAATAAAGAGCTGTCCATGATGTTAAAGCCAGGAGTTTCTAGTGGAGAGGGAGATGAGGCCTTGGAGTTCTATGCCAAGCACACTGCTCAGATAGAGGTCATAATACAAAACCCCTGTCACACTGAATCTAAATGTGTCTCCTGTGTATTACAACAGAAATTGTCACAAATTGTGGCCATGTGGGCTTCCAGAGACCCTCGGAGGTGACTGTGAGTCTCTCTCTGCAGATTGTGCGTCAGGACCGCACAATGGAGGAGATAGTGTTCCCTGTACCCAACATCTGTGAGTTCCTGACCTCAGAGTCAAAGCTCCGGGTGTACTACACCACAGAGAGAGATGAACAGGGCAGCAAGATCAACGACTTCTTCCTGCGAGCAGAGGACCTGTTTAATGAGATGAACTGGCAGAAGAAGCTCAGAGGTAAGGTTCAGGCTTAACATTAGATTAAGAAACATTCTTACATTATTGTATTATGTCAGGTGGAGGTGTTTCACAATTACAACAAGATAGAGACGTGGACAAAGGTATGACATGCAGCAACAGCGGCCCTTGGCTGGAATCGCTCTGGGTGACTCCTCAGTTATGTGGTGTGTGTGTGAACCACTATCAGGATGCTCCCCTGAGAGTTTTGATAGAGACAAACTACAGTTGGAGGCGGTGAGGGAAGTCTGTGCACAAAAACAGGTACTGAAACATGTAGCAGCACGGCCGTGTTGCTTTCATCAGCGTGATAATTTAAGGGTTGACTGATGCCGATCAGTTAATGGAAAGCACTTCACTCCCTGTTTTGGTTTTTTTTTTTTGTGGTTTTTTTCCTGAAATGCCATGCCTGTTGAGTAGCTGAACATTTCTGTGTAGAATTTGCATTCTCTGCTGTGTGTTTTACTTTTTTCCCCCACTGATATGCAGGTCAGATGAAAGGGAAACTCCAACTTAGCCATAAGTATGAATGCAGTTTTCTGGATGTGTATCCCAGGCTGGTGACCTCCCTCCTAAATGCTTGCTGGGATAGGGCTCATTCCCGGCGAGGCTGAACAGGATAAGAGTGTTTGGAAAATGGATAAAGGATGTGCATCAGCACCTTGATGGGAGGGCTAACTATTGCTTCCTGTGTGCGCTCATGTTATGTATGTGCATGTTTCCACTGTCTAAAGGCGGACAGGGGTTTTCCACATTCTTTGAGCCATGAAACATTTATACAGTAACCTTATGAATCACAAGTGAGAGCCTGCTTACGCACACACATAAACATACACACGCAGACCCACACCCACACTCATTCACACTTCTAATTCACACAGACTTCATACCCACACAAACCTTTATTTTGTCTCTCGCGTAAAGGAGGGGATGGACAGAGAAAAGTCCCTACATCTGTTTCTCTTTTCCAATTAAACCTGAGTAGGCAAAATGTGTGTTAAAAGGTCAAGGTGACATGTTTTGTATTTTGAACTTTCATCGTTTAGTTTTTAGCTGCTACATTTTAAAACCACTGAAGTCTAATTTTCGTAGATCCTTCTTTCCAACCTTAACCCTGCAGCCTGTTAATGCGTAACCAAAATAGTACCTTAAACAGGTGATCAAACACTAAAATGAACATTTTGGTGCCTTATATTTCAAACGTTCTCATTTGTTCTGCGCACATGCCAAATATTAACTTGTCAAAGCTTCACAGATATGAGGATTCACTACTATCTAATAAAGGAAAAAAGGCCAAAAAAGTATCTTAAAAAAAAAAAAAAAAAAGCAATTTGCCAACTTTCCTTTAGGCTCTTGGAACTAATTTTAAAAATAGAATCTGTTGTGCTGCTGTGTGTCTTCCTTCTCTTTAGCCCAGCCGGTGCTGTACTGGTGCTCAAGAAACATGTCAGTGTGGAGTGGCATCTCCTTCAAGCTAGCTGTGCTCATGAATCTGCTGGTCTGCTTCTTCTACCCCCTTGAAGGGGTTCATGAAGGTCAGTGAAGTGGCGCCTGAGTATGAACACTGTGACTGTGCACACAGCCTGTTGCTAATATAGGTGTGAACATTTCCGCAGCTCTTTCAGTTAGTCAGTCATTTTAAACTAAAACTTATTTTATGCTTCTTTTTTTTTTCTTTTACAAGTGTGAAGTAGAAACCAGCCACGAGGCTGCCTATCACTCATTCATGCATATGACATGTTCACTGCCGCTATAAATATTTTCTTTTCTTTGCATGTTGGTGTTGTTTGTCGATTTGTATCTAGCGTACTGATCTTACAGTCAGATTTCTTTAGAAACCAGAGTCAGACAAAGGTTATTGGAGGAGGGGGGGGGGGGCAGGAAGGGCAAGGGCTCCCTGACATGTTTTTTTGTTTTGTTTTGTTCTTCTTTTCTTTCTTTTTTTTCCACTGCATCTATAGCATTTTTCAACCTGTATTGACTCACCATGGGTTGAGCAATGCAAGTATAGCAGTTGTGTAGATGTTTTCTAAAATTATAGCACCAGTAAGGCACTCATGAGCAGCAATGAATTACGAATCAAGTTGAAACGTTGTTCTTAAAGCACCAGAAGAAAGAATCTGTAATGTACTGCATGCTATACACCCATAGAGGTAAACTCTAAAGAGCTGGCTCTGCTGGACACGGCTGTTGACCTACTGATCTCCCTTTGCCACGGTTCTCTTACATGCTGACTTCTAATCACCTGGTGAGGATTAGGAGATTCTGTGTTCGAGACACACCCGCAGTAACACCATGCCCTTAAAGCTTCAACTCATATTTACCTTCTAGTTCTATGGAGACCATAATAAACAGAGGAGTGGTGCACTTTAATTTACTGTAAACTGAGCCTGCATTGTCTTAGGTAGCACAAGTCATATATACACGTCACTCAAATGAAAAAGTTCTATTTTATATTAACAAAGCAAACTATTTAATCCTCAGTGATGTGCGTCTACTTTTTCTGCTTTCTGTTTAAGTCTTCACAAAACCTTTCGTACAATAAAAATTAATCAGTGATCAAGTTTGCCTTACTATAAGAACCATCTATTTTAAATATTTTTCTCAACAGCTTATCTGGTGGGATCGTGAGCTATGTTTGATCTCACACACACAAATCTAAACTAAAATCTTGTGGTGTTTGTCACAATGTCACGAAGAAGGTCTAACTGAACCGTTTGTGAAACTAGACTTGTGTGCAAGACATCATCACATGAGATGATGTCTTGGCTTAAACAGTCACTTTTATGGCTTTCGGCTTATGCTTTCGCATACATTGCTGTCCCTCCGCACGGCCCTCCTTTGCTCGAGGCTTTAGAATGAGGGTTAAAAGAGCAGGAAATCTAGGTCAGTATGTTCTGCTTGCATGCATGACTGACTGCCTTTTGGTGAATAGCTCTGGCTAGCTTCACATACCCATAATACATGGTCATACTCAGACAGCACATGCTTGCAGGATTTTCAGCCATTGGCTTTCTAGATGTTTGCACACAATCATCCGCCTGCGCGTTAAACTTAAGTGCGAGGCGCATAGAGCACAAAGCTTGTGAGTGCACGTAAACGCCCCTCTTTCAGTCTGCGACATCACTAGAGCTGTGTGTTGCTGCCTGCTCATCCCTCATGAATCTTTCAGCTGAGGTATTTTTAGAGAAGACTGTTATGTAAGTGGCACCTGTCATGTGATCTCAACAGGGACTGGGGAGGGAGACAGGGAAGGAGAGAAGGAAATAGGAAAAGGCAAGGTGGGAGGAAACAAAGTGTGGAAGGGAAGGTAAAAGGCGGCCCCTTAATTGTAATAATTTAATTAATTGTCACCCAGTGCATCAGTCTTTTTCAATATTTTCTACTCTGTTTCTCACATTTTTTCTCATCAATCTGCTCCCTGAGGTCCAACTATCAATAGTGCTCACTGAGTTTTAGAAACATGCACAAGTTTTAGGAATGATGTTGCTTAAAGAGGCAGCAGGTTAGGCATGGCCTCGTTTTTATGCCGGTGAAACATGGTTTTAGCTTGAGTGACACATTGTCACATGAAATCCCTTACTAGGACACTAATCCTGGATTTACCCCAGGATCAGGAGGAACATCAGGTGCGCACACTTGCGCAAAAACAGTGTCATACACTTTAGGTCTTATGTAACTGGTTCTCTTTGAGTTCAAAGTCTCGCGAGTAGGAAGAAGCTAGTGGAAGTTTGAAAGAGCTTGACAAGTTTCAAACTGCACACATATCAACATGCGCTTTCATATTTCATATATGTCACATTCACTATATAACTAGTTTGCCAGTTTTGGCATGTATACCCTATAGCTTGCTTTGCACATTTAATTTTCATTGTGTTTTTTACATTTATTACCCACAGGTGTCCTGGATCCTCATTTATCTGCCCTGTTGTGGATGGGAGTCTTGGCAGCACTGGTCATTGTTATCATCATGCCCCAACCATTGGGCATCGGTGCCTTGGTCACTGTCACAATCTTCCGTCTCATCTTCTCTGTGGGCCTGGAGCCCACCCTCTTCCTTCTGGGTGCTTTCAATGTAAGTGATCTCATTAGGAAGGTCAGTTGACCCAAATCAGCACCAGCACTTTTGGCTTCAATTGTCCAACCATCCATTTGTGCATTTGTGTATCCAGCTCAATACAATGAAAGAAAGTTTAGTTTTGTAGAAGTGAGACACGTATTATTAGTTCATGCAAAAAAATAAAAAATAAATAAATAACAGTCACTATAATAGAAGGATTATAACTGATTCCTTGCTCCAGTCATTTTTCAAGCTAAAATAAAAACTTATTCTGGTCATGTAAAAGGTTCTGCCTTTTGCATAACTGGTAAAAAAAAAAAAGATATTAAAAATATAAAGCATACAGTAGCTCATTAAAACTAAATATTTTAGGGCTTTTGGACTGTTTGATCAAACCTACAAGTAATTTGAAGTTGATGTCACACTGGACTCTCAGAAAATTGTTTAATTGGCTAACCAATCTCAAATTGACAAATAATTGATGCTGAAAATAAATAATGCCTTAATAATAAATAACAATAGATAATGTGACAGACTGGCAAACTGTCTTTGCCTGTGCCTGCTATGATAATCTCCAGCCTCATCCCGACCCTGAATTGGATAAATGGATGGATCTGGCTTTAAAAATTGGATTGACAGAGCAAATTAAGTCTAAACTACCTACGTGACTGATCCCACTGACGACAAATTTTTGTTTTTCCCTTTGGGCATACCATTTCACCCGCACTACTACATGTACTTTCACATACTGAGAAACCTTCACCACACCAGTTCCACTTCTCCTTTCATCTCTCACTCACACTTATGCCCACTTGGCATGTCAGTGCCGCGTCTGCCTGCAGTGTTGCCCCCAAGCCTTGCAATATTTCACTGGCTTCACTTGGCTGTACTATGTGGTGTTAAGTGCGTCACTGAATCTTAGAGAGGGTAACACCACCCCTTCGCCTTGCTCTTAAAGACTTTAACACACACAGAATGTACAATAAAGAGTCAAGCACATGATCATCTCTCCTTGCGCCGGCTATGTTTACATGTAAACACAAAAGCAGGTTATTGAGAGAAACCAGGTTAGGGCAAGAAATTAGAGAGCAAGTTACCACAGACTGCAGTAGCCCGGTACACTGAAATCTAGTTTATACACAGCAGATCAAATGTCTCCCGTCCGATGTATTTGACATTTTTGAACCTTTTTTTTTTTCTTACAGATGGTCGGATTATTCAAATAAACTACTTTTCTGCTGTTAAAATAAATTAATTGTTATTCAGTGTTAGTTTCATTCTTAGTCAGATTTTCATCATTTGGGTCAAAAGGGTACAGGGTGGATGACCTTTCTTTTCATCCCTCTTCACTATTGCCACAGTGATACTTCCCCTGTCTGAACTCTTTATCAGCCACTTGTGCTCTTTTAAGAACCATGTGGGGAAGCTCTGTCAAACAGATGTGTACACTTGAGAAGTCAGGCTTCTCAAGCAGGTATCTAGTGGGGTTGTCTTAACCGGGTTTCTGTTAATCCCTTAACCTGATTCAGGAAACCGAGTTTCTTGTTTGGATGATGTTCAGGTCATTAAGTTACAGGTTACACACGGATGTAAACACATTCATTGTGTCCTCATTTAGCTTAAAAGCCACCCCCTGTCACACTATTGTTGGGACTTTGTGTGTCACCCTCAATAAAGGCCATTGTTGATTTTCTAATATTAAAATTTGTAATGATCCATTATTCAGCATTCTTCTTATTAAAGGCAGCTTGCCTTTATCTTTCAGGTTTGCAATAAGCTAATCTTCCTGATAAGTTTTGTTGGCAACCGAGGAACCTTCACACGAGGCTACAAAGCTATGGTGATGGACTTTGAGTTCCTCTACCACCTCATCTACCTCATCATCTGCTGTTTGGGGGTGTTTGGCCATGTCTTTTTCTACAGTCTTTTGGTAAGAGAAACACACACGTTCACTTTCTCAATACACATCCGTTCTGAAAAGGGATTAATACAGGATGAACCATGAACCATGAAACTGAACCATGACTAGAACTGTGAGTTAATCACTACCCCACCCACCCACCACCTTTTTTTTTTTTTTTTTTTTAATGTAGAGTTAAACTTCAATCATGATGCCTTCAGGGTCATACTGTATTCTCCTAGTAAGCCAGAAGTTGCCTTTTTTGGTGCTGTAACCTTGTTGTTGTTGTTGTTTTCGAACCATTACCTGCTGTGCCCCAGTGCCTCAGGTCTGCTTTTTACTGCATCAGTCTGAATATCCAAGTGTTCAGAGATGTTTTCCATTCACATGGGTCCAAGCAGCTCAGAAAATAGCACATATTTTGTGCACAAAAGAAAATGCCAAATTGTGCAAGGAAACCCAGACTAAATCAGAATACCACTTAGTGTATTCTGATTTAGTCTTTCGCTGTTCCTCTGTAATGTGTGCTTCCTTTTCGTAGCTGTTTGACCTGGTATACAGAGAGGAGACCTTGCTGAACGTAATCAAGAGTGTGACTCGTAACGGACGCTCCATCGTGCTGACCGCTGTGCTCGCTCTCATTTTGGTCTATTTGTTCTCCATCGTTGGCTACATTTTCTTCAAAGATGACTTCATTCTGGAGGTGGATCATATCCCCAACACAACCATGAGTGAGGACAGACTACAATTATTTATCAGTTTTTTTTATAGCTTGCTAGCTCTACATTAAGAAAGGACTAGAAAACATTGTCTTCTTTTCTAGAAAGTGGAGGTAGTTTGGCCAGTGAGTTCCTGTCTGCAGCAGTGTGTCATGGAGGTCCTGATGAAAATTGCACCACAGATGCCCTCCAGGAAGGTAACCCTTCTGTTAGTCTATAAATAGTATTTAGATTTTGAATGAGGGACTGACACCCTGCTCTGAGGTGGTTTAAAGACCTTAGCTGTATGCATGTGTTTTTTCAAATTAAGGTTGAGTCATGATTTCCCATTTCTGTTTCCCTGACAGCAGGGTAATAATTGGTAAAATTAAAATACCATGAGGAATATGGCAAATTACTGGAAGTCCTGTCATAACAAAGCAGAACATTTCTGAAGGCTGTAATGTGCCAAGAGGGGAGTTAATGTGATCTGTTGTTGTGCGTAATTTTCAGACTAACAATAAGTGACAGGAAAACTGGTGCATTGTTTCTTTTTTTATCCGCACTTCAATCCATGTGACTCGATCAACTTTCATGTGCCTGCCATTTGGCCTAAGCAACTCACATGCAACCTTAAAAACCCTCATGTGACACAGATTAATGACTGTCACAAAAAAAGGGGGAAAAAAAAAAACCATCCTGGGAACTTCCCACCAGTGAGGATTTCTTGCCAATAAGGCTACACATTTAAAAAACATTTGTTTTTTTTTTATCTGGTGCTGGAATCAGAATGATGGTTCAGAATATTTTCAGAGATATGACTCATAAACTGGATCAGTCTCCATGTTTACATTTAGTTCACAGAAGATATAAATGTTCACTATCTAAGCTTCCTCCTCTCAGCCATCAGCACCGACAGCAATATAAATAATTTGGCCAAAAACAGCAATGCGATCATGTGTTCCACTCTGTTTTCGATTTAACTGTGTCAGAGGTCCTTAACTTCAGTGTCTATTTCACATTCCAGCTAAACAAAAATGCTTTTGCTTTGACTTACAGTCATCACACTGTGAACCAAAACACATCAGCAGGGCTGCATCGAATGTTAAATTCTTTAACAAAGTCAAGGATATTTTTATTAAAATGGCAGATGATATCTTATATTTACAGAATGACCGCAGGGCTAAAATCCACTTCCTTCAGATGATAATATTCTACATGCATTATTTATCAAAAGTCATTTTAGAAATGCTGAATATGAAAATCTCAAGAACTATGTGACTGCATCTCAGTTATATAGCATACAGAAGGTTATAGTACAGTTAATTCACCGTGACTATGGTATCACACTATTTTATATCGAGTCAAATATGTGGAACAAGTGGTACACCTGTACTATTGATAGATAATTAATGTTCATAGACTTTCAAAATCAAAGATTATTAACTGCATTACAAGACTGCCAGCAGCCACTAACCAGCTAGCTCTGATGATTCTGTACGTAACTGCTGTTTAGTTTAGTTGCACCTCAGTGTTTGGTATAAAAACTATTAAAAACATATGTTACCTGGTCTCATGTCACTGGACCCAGTGTCAGGTGAATACAGCAAAGACGGGGGCTATTAAAACCAAGCAAATTTGGTTCAGGGTTTTTTTTTTTGTGTGTGTCAAAATCTATTGTGCATCTTATCATTTTTATGTTTTAACATATTAGTTGTCAACACCTTGAGTCACATCTTGTTTTGATGTTATATAAAGAAAAGAATGCGGGTCCTAGTGGTCCTAATTTTCTGGTTGGATCAGTTTAGTCAAACATTATAGTATAAAGACATATTATAATTCTGCAGTGATGCAAATATACAACAGTCATGTACTTTTAACAGTCTCTTATTTAATCACTATAATTGTTAAACATCTTGCCCTTTCTGTTTCCTCAGAGTCGGGGGATGACAGTGAAGAGGACAGCAACATGGAGCGGACATGCGACTCTTTACTTATGTGTATTGTTACTGTGCTGAGTCATGGCTTAAGGAGTGGAGGGGGAGTGGGGGATGTTCTCCGCAAGCCTTCTAAAGAGGTACACGCAACTGTGATTAGGCCCTGGGCACTGTGACTGTTGCATGTGTGTGCGTGTGTGTGTTTATGGCTGAGAAGGTGTAGCACCCGCAGCTGCGGCATGGGTCATGTGAGCTCGCGATGAGCCACTAAACTTGTTTTTGTTTCAAAAGTATGGAGGTTTCGCAATGTTTCCTTACAGCTGCACTGCCTCCGCCTTGTGTGAGAATTAAACCTCAAAATAGATTTCCACTGAATGAAGGTTTAACCACTTATGATGTCAAAAGAGGATGTGAATGTCTCACTCACCGATTCGCAACTCAGTGCAACTTGAATCTAAGATCCTTGCTAGTTGTGCAAGTAAAATTTCAGCACTTATATGACATTGGCGGCACGGTGACTCCAGCATTATTCAGCTTGTCCCAAACAAGTGTGAGTTTGGTGACAACTGCAGGGTGGTTGAATGAATCCTGGGACAAGCCCAAGACAAGTAACAATGCAGAATGAGTCGGTGAATTAACCGATGTATCCGAGGCAGGCTGCACCGCCCTGACCGGCTTTCGTGTCGTCTCTGTTACTGTAGCATCTGGCAGGTTATACCTGTGGCTTTATGTTTCCATGAACAACCATGAGGACCAAGGTTAACCTCGTTTTTTACTCATAACATCATCCACAACACCTGCTTCCAAAAAGGCCTGCCTTTTGGGTCATACAGTTAAATGGGACAGGGGTCATCATTGTTTCCCTCTCTTTATTCATCTCACACAAAATAAAGTTTTGCAAATATTGTGATTATTGAAACAACCCCATTTCTTGTATCTTATCCAGGAGCCGCTGTTTGCAGCCAGAGTGATATACGACCTGCTATTCTTCTTCATGGTCATCATCATTGTCCTGAACCTTATTTTCGGTGTAATCATCGACACCTTTGCTGACTTGAGGAGTGAAAAACAGAAGAAAGAAGAAGTCCTGAAGACTTCATGCTTCATCTGCGGTACGACTTTCCATCTAATCTGTTAAAGGGGTCGTGTTGTGTTTTATATTGTGCAGAGAGCAAGAATAAAAATGTGAGGAGCATGAAATTAGCACAACTCCCCTTTAAGAAAATGGTTAAAGGTTCCCCCCATGCTTTACTTCCACGTGGTTCTCTTTCCTGATTTTCTTTGGCGAGACATTACAGGCCAAGCAAGTGCTCCAACAAAAATATCAATGTCAGTATCAACAGGAGGAATACCTGATAAGTTACAGCTCAAATGTATGTGCTATGTGTAACCTGCAGAGTGTTTGGCACAACATTCTGTGTCAGGAATTCACTTGTGTTGGGATATTGTCCTGATACTAGTCATGGGAAATAAGCCTCCTAATTTTCCAGCTATGGGATGACTGGTCTAATCATAAGGGCACTGTGCCAGCCCGGGAAGGCTGTGCTCTGCTGCTGGAAGGGCTCTGTGTGATTGTTATTAGAACTTCTCCACAAGCTATCTAATATTACTTTATTCCCAAATTCTCCTTTTGGAACATTAAATTAGATTTTTCTTTTTTCTTTTTTTTTTGATGTATTTGTGGTTTGTGGTACTCCCATAAAGGTGTATTTGTTGCATTCCCCCTTGTCTCTCCCCCCTCCCCCTTCTCACTTTGCTGCCGTTCCAAAGAAGGCTGAGTCATGAGGGCTTCCTGCCACTGCTGTGCTCGCCTCCATAATTCATGTCTGTCTCACACGCGACATTTTCTCCCACTCGCTCACTAACTCACGCACACTTAATTTCCTTACCATATGTTTTTCTGCGGCTTCACTGCTTAATCAAACTTCGTCCCTTTGCTTTGCATCACCTGCATATCCTTATATGTACACATGTGTGAGTAGCTAAATAAGAACATGCTGTATAGTATGTGCGCGTCTGCACATTATTATGTGTAAGCCAAGAAGAGGAGCACATGCTGTATATGAGCATGTGTGTGCATGCGTATGTTGGGTCAGGCAGTCAGGACAAGTGGTGAGCATATGGAATGAGAACAGTATTATGTCACTCAGCCAGCCGTCAGCTCTGACTCATTCATGTTAAATAAGGCCAGGCCACAGGGGGAGCTGCTGTCTCTATGGTTTCCAGAAGGACCAGGAGAGAACAGGAGATGCAGAGATTAGGGGCTCTGCAGGAATTAAGTGGCTCAACATCCTCTAGCTTGGTTTTATAAGCCACAGATCTTTCTCTCAGTCTCGTCTTTAGATCTCTGGGGTCTGAAGCTAATGATTGATTTACGTCATGAACTTCCTGCACAGGGATTTTTACCTGTAGCCTAATTTATTGTTGTGCAACAAATCAGGCGTGCAGCCACGATAAAATGGCCTCCACCGTCTTGTTGGTTAGATTTTTTTTCATGCTCTTGGTGTCCTTGAGTCAGCCTCTGCTTGTTTTTTTTTTTTTTCTTTTTTTTACATCAACCCATGGAAGGTTTTATCCTTGGGTCTTTTTTGTTCTTCATTTGTACATCAGCAACACTATTGTGAAGCTCCTTTTACCATTTATATTGAGTAAAAAGATGGGGGCTCATGGGCTTTTAGTAAGGACTTGTTGGTTTCATAATGTGCATAATTATTTTTAATGGCTAAAGTAAACCACACATCACTTTCCTAATAACATGCATGCAAAGAATATAGGCTGAAAATCGAATTTTCATATTCAGGGACCCAAGATTTATTTCAATTTGCATGACAAATAAAGCAATAAGAAACTTGACTGTTTGTTTTACAGAAGTGGTTACAGATGGATGGATGGATGGATGGATGATAAATACCTTATTCACCACAAGGGAAATTATTGTGTTACAGCAGCAAGAAAAAATACAATCTACAGTAACTAAACATGCTGTAGTTTTAAAGCCAAAAATACCATCCTGAGAAAATTAGCTTGGAGAACAATTCATCCATTTTCTTAACTACTTATACAACAAGGGTCAGAGGAGGTTCTGGAGTCTGTCCCTGCTCACATTAGCTAAGAGGATGGGTGCAATCTGCAGGCTGTCAGTGTAATGTTTCTATAGCCTGGGAAATTAGTTGCCGGACAGGACACAGTAACAGGGGTTCTTGCAGCACTTTAATGACACACAAAGATACAAAGAGTGAAACAAAAAAAATGTGTTTAATATATATGTTACTTTTGTTCAATTGAGCTTAAAAAAAATCACTGGTGTTCACCTCAAAATTTGCTGACAGTTTGTGATGAAAGATGTTTCATGCAGGCCTACACTGTTGTCTCACCCAAGTTTGGCCAAGCTTTCGCTGTTGGACAGATGGCCTCGCATTAGACTCTAGAATCCTTTGGTATATAGAGGAGTTTATGGTCGACTCAACGGCTCCAAGGTGCTCAGGTCCTGTGTCTCGCCAAACATGGTGCTGTGCATTATGATCAGATATCCCCGCTATGGTCCCGTTTCTCCAAAAGACATTGTTCCCGAAGCCTTGTGGTTGGTTCAGATGAAACTTTAGCAAACCTAAGCCGTGCTGCCGTGTTCTTTTTTAGAAAGAAGAGGTTTTCTTCTCGCAACCCTTCCAAATAAGCTGTACTTATTCAGTCTTTTTCTAAGTGTACTCTCATGAACTTTAACATTTAACATGCTAACTGAGGCCTGGCGAGTTGGAGATGGAGCTCTTGGGTTTTTGCTGTTTCTCTGAGCATTGCAGTGTCTGACCTTGGGGTGAATTTTGTGGGACGTTCACTCCTGGGAAGATTGTGGCATTGTGTTAATACACACCCAGATGCTCCAGACCAAGAGGTGCTCACACTTTCTGATGATCAGTTAATCAAGTGTAGTCACCCTCTCAATCCCGGCAGAAAGGGTTCACTTATTTATTCACAGGACTGCAAAGAACTTTATCCTTTTTCATATGACTGTACTTGGTTTCTGTATGAATGTTTCTTTATTCTTGGAAACTTCTTATACTTGATATTTGGTACTAGCGTCATCTTATCTATTTTGACACTTTGTATACTTTCCATGTTCTTTGTCTTGGAGAGTTCTGAGCAAATGTTTTAGACAGTTTAGATGTTAAGATTCTCACCCTTCACGCAATGCTGTTCAGTGTCAAATGACAGTCACATGACAATGACTGCAGACAGACAGCCAGTCCTGAAGAGCCATTTTTAAGCCTGTAGAAGAACAAAGAGTCTTGCAGCAGATGGTTTTGCACACACAGAGTCCTGACCTCAACACATTGAGCCAGTCTGGGATTACAGAAGATACTGAGAAAGAATGAATACACAGAAGAACTGTTGCAAGTCCTCCTAGATGTTCAGGATATCCTTCCTGACAAGTAAATGTGCAAATCCTTGTAGGAGAGCTGGTGCTATTTTAAGTCAGACAACTGTATCATTAGATTTAGGATTTCACTGGGTTCACTGGCATCATTTTTGCAAATATTTCTGGATAGTTTTTGAAAGTGTCCTAACTTTAATTTCAGTGCCTATTCCATGCTCATTCTCTTTTAATGTCAATGGCGTCATTTACTTTTTTTGGTGATGCACTACTGATTTGAAAATTGTGTACACCAAGGTGGACTGAGAAACAGGAACTGTTACTTTGCTGTTTTGTTTTTCCAAAACACGCTGTGACCTCATGGCAAAACTATTTGTGATATTTTCCCATTACAGGTCTGGAGCGCGACAAGTTTGACAACAAGACAGTGACTTTTGAGGAGCACATCAAAGAGGAGCACAACATGTGGCATTACCTGTTCTTTATCGTCCTGGTAAAAGTTAAAGACTCCACAGAATACACGGGCCCTGAGAGCTACGTGGCTCAGATGATCAAGGTAAACACAAAGCCTGCGCACACCCTTAAAACAAACATCCACCTGCTCTGACTATTTTGCAGGCCTGCTTGTTGTAAATGGGTTGAATTCACTATCAGACCAACTGTTATGGATGTAATGGCGATACGCCCGCTGCATAAAATCCAATAGAATGTCTACAGGGAATGTATAATCTACGCATTTTCTATGTAAAAATTGCTTAACCTCACAGTGTGATGACGTCAGTGTCTCATACATCATTTCAAATCCATTTACTGGAAATTAGTGCGCTCCCTTTACTACTCAGTCTGAGGGAGCATTTCTCTTTGTATCACGTTTTTATGGTAAGCAGGGTTCATCAGTTTATGCTACTGAGTCACACTCGTAAACATGTACAAGCTTGACACACACACACACACACACACTCTAACACATTAATCTGTTCTGATTTTCTAAACTCAGCTGACAGACATACTCATCATTTCCATTTAGCAGCCATATGCCAAGCAACGTTCATATCTGACCTGGGTCATTCCATCTCAAATCATCAAATTTTTAGAACATTTCCTCTTAAACCATTTCCACTTTCCATAAAACTGTATTAATTTCTGCGTGCAAAAAAGAGGCCTGAAAGTGGCTTGATGAACCATTCAAAAAAAAAAAAAAAAAGTACTTCCTACATGAAGCTCATTATATATGTTCAAACTTTGTACCATAAAACTTTTATGCAAATCAGAGATGGTCGGGCAGAAAATGTTATAAAAACTTGCAGATTTAGATGGAATGACCCTGATATTCTTGTTTAATATCAGGAGCACAACTTGGACTGGTTTCCTCGGATGCGTGCCATGTCACTGGTGAGCAGTGATTCAGAGGGGGAGCAGAATGAAATCAGGAACCTGCAGGAGAAGCTGGAGTCAACCATGAAGCTGGTGACAAACCTGTCTGCACAGCTGACTGAGCTCAAAGAACAGGTATATCATTGTCAGAGTCAATCATTAATTCCCTCATTTTGTAGTACACCATCAATTATTTTTTCCCCTCTTTTTGCCTTCGATACCCACCACAACTGATATGAAACCCCAGGTTTTACACTTTGATTTTTGTGCGTTTGAATATTTTGTCTTCTGCACTGTTCACTTCTTACTCGCCTCTCTTAACACATTATTGAGAAATCAGGAGGGAAAACATCATGATTTTTCACATGCTTGCACGCAGTCATTTGAAAACAAAAGCTTTCACGGGACTGTACGCAGTCCTGTGCAAATCCAAGCACACCACCTGATTCAGTAGCTTGTAGAACCACCGTTAGCAGCAATAACTTGAAGTAAATGTTTTCACTATGACTTTATCAGTCTCTCACATTGTTCTGGGGGGATTTTTGCCCAGTCTTCGTTACAACATTGCATCTCCACTTTGGACTCATCTGTCCAAAGGAAATTCTTCCAGAAATCTTTTGGTTTGCTAAGATGCAACTTTGCAAACCCACGTTGTGTTGCCATGTTCTTTTTGGAGAGAAGAGGCTTTCTCCTGGCAACCTTTACAAACATGGCATACTCAGTTTTTTTTCTAATTGTTGTGTGTGTGTGTGTGTGTGTGTGTGTGTGTGTGTGTGTGTGTGTGTGTGTGTGTGTGTGTGTGTGCGCGCGCGCGCGCGCGTGCGCACCCACCCAATGAAAATATTTGCACTCCTAGCTGTCAAATACTCCACAGGGTACCTTAAGTCTAAATAAAGCTCACGAGGTTCGATGCCAGTTTACAGCAGTGATTCTGACTGAAATGATGTCTCGTTTCTTTCCCCGTGCAGATGACAGAACAAAGGAAGCAAAAACAACGAATTGGACTTTTTGGTCACCCCCCTCACATGAACATCAATCCCCAGCAGCCTGGCTGAGGGGCCTTGGGGCTGCGTTCACTAGTGCCTGAGCACCCGTAACAGTGTACGACATGTTAAACAGGAGGATGCCAAAGCATGTCCATCTCTAATATGTATTTAAGACAATGTCTGACTGTATTTTCCACAACAGTCTCGTAGATATGAGTGACAAATTATCTTGGTCTGTAGTATCGATGTGTCTGTGTGGGTGGAGTGTGCACAAAGTGCCTCAGGACCTGAGAAGCCAGTCCTGCAAGTTTCTGTCATCAGCTTTCCTACCCTGAATGCCTTCTGCACTGGACCTACCAGACAGCATGCCAAAGTTCAGCCATTGTTGCTGAGTGAATATTCCTCTCAAGTGGCCTTGTATCGAGGATTTAATCCTCAGTGCTGCACCAGCAAACTCAGATCACATGGATTTGAAGTTTAGTTTGAACCCTACAACACAATATTTAAAATTTTACTTTCATCAGATGGCAATAAGAATGCTATTTAATATGCAATGCCTAAATAAGAACCAACTAGTTTTGAGAAGTTTTGTTTTCTTTTTTTTTTTATTTAAAATGATTTATCTTGTATTTAAAATTTAAGAGAAACCTGTAAACAGTGCTGAAGAGGTCACCAAGCTTTTCCAAAGTGTATCAATATGTTATAAAAACCTGTAATATTTTATTTGATGTGTTTGCTTGTTTTTTAAAATTGAGAGTAAGCATTTGATATCAGTTTCAGAAGTCTTTGTAATCTCAAATTGAGGTCCTCCTTGTTCAAGGACAGTTTAGATTAAGAGAAAACAACATTCGAGAATACATTGAAACTTTTTGTCAAGATAAATAATATTTTTTTGTATTATGAACCATATGGACTTCCCAGAGAGCTGGAGCAGTCCTTCACCCTGACGCTGGGTCCATGTTGTATTTAACAGTGTGATTTATACGGGATCCTGTTAAAACCACAAATCCAACCTTAAAGATTTTTGGGAACAAAATTATTTTCATTTTTCTTCTTTGATATTTCTGCACTGAATTATTTAATCTTTCTTTAATCCATTTAGTGTGAAGCACTGATATTTTCTGTAGCACACAAGCAGTTGTTACTATTTGTTTGGTCACTTTGTGAAGACAATGATGACAATGACTGTGTTCGTGTGAATGTGAGGATTAAAAAAAAACGACCAGATTTAATTTGGAGTGCCGTTTAACCAAATTCAACTTTTATATGAACTGGTGGTTTCTGTATGAACTGTACATTGCATTCTTGAAGTCTATTTAAATAAACAAGTGTGTAAAAATGCTGTTGGTGAAAACGATGTCTGCATCGACAGATGTGACACGAAAGGAAGTGAAGATTTGGTAATAATTTTGATACTGCAGTGAGCATTAAAAAAAAATGCAACATGCAGAAGTCGCATTCGGGAACTGCCAGCAGATTAACTCTTATCCAAAGACCTCTAAAAATGAGGAAGTGCACTTCTTCTATTGTCATGTGGCATGGGGAAATGTCTATGCATACAGGGGTTGCACATTTGGAGACTTCATTTGACCTTTTTGGATTTCATCTTTGCACAAACAGTATTTCTAGAGTTTAAAATTTGTGTAACTGCCTTTATTTTCATTGAAATATTAAAATTATACAGTACTGTGCAAAAGTATTGAGCCACCCCTCATTTTTTTTTATATATATATATGTTGCTTGGAAAATGAGAAATAGGTGCGACAATTTATTGAAGCAAACATGAATTGGAAAAACAAACTTGTGAGTCAATATTTGGTACGGCCACCTTTATTTTCAGCACAGCCTGAACTCTCCTAGGCACGTTTTCTTGTAATTTCTTTAGTCTTCAGGAATAGTTCTCCAGGCTTCCTGAACGACATTCAAAGTTTGGATGTCGGCTGTATTTTGTTCTGTTCTCTGTCAAGATGATCTCATGCTGCTTCAGTAATGTTGAGGTCCGGGCTCTGGAGAGACCAATCCATGACTGATAGTGCTCCATCATGTGTTTTTCTATCCAGGAATGCTGTCACTGCATTGGCAGTGTGTTTGGGATCACGTCAGGCTTCAAAATGAAGCTGTTGCTAATCAGACACTTCCTGATGGTATTGCACGGTGATATTAAAATCTGATGGTACTTCTCGGCATTCATAATTCAATCTCCCTCTTGATCACCTCCATACATACTGCCAAAGATTTGAGCCAAAAATTTCAAATTTGGATGCATCACTCCAAAAGACCTGTTGCCAAAGATTTTCAGTTAAGTTCTTCTTGTTCTTCCTAGTTTTTTAGAGCTGACACTTCTTCTTTTGTCCTCCACTTGTCCAGTTTTTTCAAATTTGCTGACCTATGCCAAGGTTTCAGTTGATAGCTTTTAGGGATCACTCTGTTGGTGCTTCATGCTTGTCAAACTGTTATCTGTGGCATATTTTCATAGGTTCAACTGAAGAAACTGGAACAAAGCATTTGTTTTTGGAACACTGCTCATGACAAAGTGCCTAAAGATACAATTTAAAACGGGTTCTTTGCTAAGTTGTCTGTTATGTGTGGACACAGCACTGGTTTATGTCTTCAGTTTGCCTTTTTTTTATGGTTGGTCAGCGTTAAGTGGCTTAAAAAACAAAAAATCTTCCTCTGAAAATGGTCAAGTACAAAGACTGGACTAAAATAGAGCAGAAAAAGCAGCCAATGTCCAAAGAAAAACTCTGACAGACCTCCAGAAAGCCTGGAGAACCATTGCTCAAGACCAAAAAAAAAAAAAAGACAAAGTCTGGCTGCTTGGATGCAAAATATTAAGAAATGAGGGGTGGGTTAACACTTTTGCACAGCACTGTGGTATAACTAAGGTTCTTAGATATAGGTTTTGATCTTAGTTTATTGTTTAGTTCTAAATATTGTTACCTAAGAGGTTTTTGAAATAACTTTTGACATTATCGTACTGTCAGTGATCTTAAAGTATCACATAAAAAAAAATATTTTTAACACCTCGATCTTGTGTTTGAGCTCAAACATTTTTGTAAAAAAAAAAAAAAAAAGTGCCATTATAAAAAATAAAAATAAATAAACCAGTGTGTATTTGTGTTATGTGGGCCCAGACTGTCTTCAGGATGCTTCCCATCACTATGGTTATCTAATTATAAAAGAATCTCTGTGACCAGGGTTATGATCATTTTGCAGTTAAGCCTCGCGGCCTGTCCCACTTCTATTTTATTCACTGAACTCGAGGAATTTCTAGGAGCAGCAGATAAAATCACTGATGTGGTCACAGGACAGGAGCTTCTCGAGGGTTTTAGTGGAAATAAAGACCGCTACTGTGAGAGATACTGTTCTTCTGAAACAGTGAAACATCTGTCTACTCAGGGTTCTCTTATAATTTGTGTCATTTACGTGGAAGGTTCAGAGCTGATGTTTCCTGGGGTTACGAATGCAAGTTTGACAGCTGCAACTTTCTTACTTTTTCCAGATAAGATAGGTGGGTAGCTCAAGTGTGCTTTTAGTAGCCAGGCAGGAAGGCAAAATGAGCCTTTAAATGCAATATTCATTTTTAGTTGTTTTTTTTTTTTTCAGGGTAAAATAATTGATTAAAAATAAATGCAAGAAGCTTCATAATGTTACAAAAACAAAACAATAAATAAAAATGTGCAATTCAGCATAGATAGTATTAAATGTGCTGTTACTATGTTAAAAAGGAAAGTGGGAAAATGTTGCAGCTGTTTTTCAATTGCCCCCTACTCCATTAAATATGACTGCTTACAGCTTTAGAAAACTTCCTTCATGGTGGTTTCATAACCATGAAGTCCAACAATTTTTGAATTCAGTGTCTTGTATGCTAGTGAGAGTGACCTAATAATATTACTGCTGTTGTTCCTGTTTCCTTCTGATAAGTGACATCTACTAACTGTTGGTATGTTATGGCATTTCCGTTCATTAAGCTGCAGCTGACCCATATTATTCTTGTTAAATGTGGAAATACCCTTGTGTATTAAGTTTGTTAGGATCATTAGCAAACCTAATTTTATGAACTATTCCTGTATGAGGATTAAAAAATATATATCGTATGGCTTATTTTAACATTATATGGCAGTTATTGGGAATATTTTTTTAGTAATGCGGAATATAAGCAAAACTCGTATTTGCAATGCAAATGTCAACAAACCAGAATTTATATTTTTCATTTTCTGCGAGAAATGGAATCCATGAAAATGCACGTTTTGAAACAGTTTTTTTGTTGTGGTGTGTGCCTGCAGCGGACAGGTGTAGCCGCCGTGTGCTGGATGTGCCCCGCGCGCTCAGCAGGATCCCGGGGCCATGAGGATATCAACGTGACAGACGGCACCGCCTCATGACAGTAAACACGGACTCCACACAGCCGTCCACGCACAGGTGCACGTGGTTATCCCACCATGACGAAACCTTTCAGCAAACAGATCAATATAGTAGACGCTCTCATTCTTCTTCTGCAGATTCAAGGAGATATTTATTTGTATAAAATTAATGACATTAAAAAAATTAAAAAGTTAACTGCTTTCCTTTGTGCAGAGCTAATGTTTTTTGCAAAAACCCACTTAAAGAGGCTTTATTGCACTTGATGGAATTTTCTGTGCTATTTTGTAGTGCGAGGATTACAGTCTTTTAACTCTATTATTTTACATTTGTGCTGGCAGTAGGTACCATACCCTCTCACCCCCCCGAGATTCAGGTCTGTTGAACTCGTGCGCTGGTTCACCGCCGGCACGTTCCCCGGCGCACAGCCTTGTTTCCATCCACTTCAGCATGGTGGTACACGGGATCGGTCACGCACCGCCCTCCGCTCTAACGTCAGCCGCCGTCCGCCCACTGAGGCGCCTTATCTGCAGGGAGTGGGCCGTCCTTTCACCGAGGATACAGCGCCGTTTAACACGTGAGCCTCATGTGACAGAGGTAGATCAGTCTGAGCGGAGAGTCAGAGGGTTTATTTAACTCGTCGTTCTGTCCTCCCCCACTTTCCCAACGCGCCACCAAGGGTTGACTGCCTACCGCTGCGGGACCACGGTGTGGAGATCGCAGGAACTAACTTTAAATCGTTTTCACATGCAGTGCTGAAAATGAGAAATTAGTAAACATTTTTGACCTTTCTTGACGCATTCTACGCATTTTTATTATCAGTTTTTTTTTAAAACAAAAAAACAAATTGCTTTGAAAGTTTTGATCGAGCGCTTAAATACATGCGTATTTATTTTTGACTGCTTTGGAAAAGTACCTCGATTTTGACTGCGAAATTGGAATACAAAGAATGGAGCGAATTCCAAGCGCGCAACCACCTCCTCTGTCCAAACACCAGGCTGAACTGTCAGACGTGCAGGGGTAAGTTACACTTTCAAAATGTACCTTTCCTAGACTGCGTTGCCCCCCCCCCCCCTTTTTTTCCCCCTGAAAAATGCACGTAATGTGTAGTTTTGTGCACTTGACCAAAAAAATTACCTGATTTCTTACGTGTTTGCTCTCTTTGTGTTTCTTTAGGATGGATTTCCCAATGTATGTTTATAAACCGAGGCGGGGAATGAAGCGAGGAGAAGAGAGCAAGGTCCGTTTTCTGTGTGTGTGTGTGTGTGTGTGTGTGTGTCTGTGCATGTTTATTGCCAAAATGGTTAAGTAATAACCATAGAGTTCAAAGCACGTACAACTAGGAATTAGACTGGCAGTTGTTCTCTAGTCCCATAAATGTTGACCTAGTTTCTGCTGTGACATAACTCCTGGATTCCTCCCTATCGGTGTAGCTGCCTCTGGTCATGCAGAACTGTGTGCTCTCGTTTCAGTTTAATTTACGCAACATTTCTGTTTACTTCTTTAGGAAACCTACAAGCTGCCTCACAGGCTTATTGAGAAGAAGAGACGTGACCGGATAAACGAATGCATCGCCCAGTTAAAAGATTTATTACCCGAACACCTGAAACTAACTGTAAGTTCATACTGTAGCTGGGAGGGTTAATGGGATTGGCTGCATTGAGCGGCATACACCATCTAGTGGCTCTTTGGTGGTATTACATCATTGCATAGTGCGTCAGCAACGCATACCGATAGCGGCTCACACTAAAGAGAATGTGCTTCTGTTAGATTTTGTTGTTTGAGCTTGATATTTTTTAAAAGTTCAATTCAGTGATGAATTCATTAATAAAAATTAAGTGTGCTCAGATTCATATGTAAAAATATTTCTAAATAATCACAACAGTGTGAGACAGTGGCGATCTTGTATACATGTGTAGTAAAGCTTGATTTCTACGTGTTATATAAGAAGTGAGGATGTGCTGATTGTGTGTGTTTCCCTCAGACTCTGGGCCATCTGGAGAAGGCTGTGGTTTTAGAGCTTACACTCAAGCATGTGAAAGCCCTCACCTCTCTTCTGGAGCAGCAGCAGCAGAAGATCCTCGCTCTGCAGAATGGCATGCAAATTGGTGAGCTGCACATGAGTTTTGTGCACGCACGAATGTACATGCAGAACAGGATGGGTTTGTTAGACAGAATGCAAATCACGTAGGTGAATGCAGAACCACAAAATTGAAGAGTAACTTCACTCACAGCTGAAATATATTTTTAAAAAGTGGGCAAAGTCTATATCAGCTTGCACAGTTTCTGAGATTGTTGTTTCTTCATGTGTTTATAGAGCAGCCTCCTGTCAGCCAGGAGAAGTCAGAAGAGATGTTTCGCTCTGGCTTCCACATGTGTGCCAAGGAAATTCTACAGTATCTCGCTAATCACAAGACCGATGGAGACTTCACGCCATCCCATGTCATCAATCACATTCACAAGTTAGCTGTTGAGGTGCTGCACAATCCAGTTCGACCCCGCACCCCTCTTAGCCCTCAACCCGAGGAAATCCCTACCTACCAGCCTCACAAGGAAATGTCCTCGAGCTTACCCCCTAAGCCCAGTGAGGGCTATGGGAGGAACTGTGTGCCCGTCATCCAGCGGGTGTACGCGTCACCAAGCAGCGAGCAGAGTGGTAGTGATACAGACACAGACAGTGGCTATGGAGGAGAGCTGGAGAAAACCGAATCTGGGGCACCGCAGGGACATCCAGATTATTACGTTCATGAGAGCCAGCAGAAGCGATTGCTGGCTGACAGGCAGAACTCCAGCATCAAGCAGGAGGATGATGAGCCACGCCACAAACGACCCCGTGTGGATTCATCTGAGGATGAGCTGCTCTCAGGCAGGGAATCATCAACTTCTCCATCCTCTAGCGGATATGGAAGTTACATGAGTGCATCCCCTAACCATCCACCTCCTCCTCCACACCCCCTCTGCATGCCTTTCTACCTCATTCCACCCTCTGCTGCAGCTTACCTGCCAATGCTTGAGAAGTGCTGGTACCCTGGGGCTGTTCCCATGCTCTACCCTGGTATGGGCAGCTCATCACCCACCATACCCAGTGAAAGGTCCGGTCCACCCCAGCTTGTGTTGTCTCCCCGAGGAGGCTCTCCAGCCCCGGCCATATCTCAGACCCCCATGGACTCCCCCGCCCTCCTTCAGGCACTCAAGCAAGTACCACCCCTCAACCTGGAAACCAAAGACTGAGAGATGAAGGTGAAAAGACTGCCCCGACATATTACCCTGTTCTTGAGGACATGACTAAGCTGTTCCATAATTCATAATCACTCATCTCCTCTTTTCCTCAGCCTGGAGGTAGAACATCAAATGAGAGGACTTGTAGAAATGATCAAGGAGAGAGAGAGAGAGAGGGGGGCGGGAGTGGGAGCGGGAGCAGCATCCTTCCACACTGAGAGGAATGCAAAGCTCTGGTTGAATGTTAAATGCTCAGTGGTGTTCAGTGGTATATATGTATCATATGAACTGGATCTGCCCTGTGCATACGTAAACACACATATGGTTGAATGTAAAGAAAGAAATGCTTTAGCTGCTGCTGTTGAAGTGTAAACACAGATGACACTGATGCATCTCACCCGCAATTTTGTAATTTAGAAACTGTTGCACCAAATGTTAGCGGTAAATTGCCACCCAAAGTTTGTCGCCTATGTCTTTCGCTCACCATTATGATTACTGAAAAATGCCCCTTCAACCAGACACTATGATGACTGGCACCATGAAATACAAGGATTCCCTCAAGTGTGTACAGACATGAGCGAGGGTACACCCATGGTGGATGAAGGAATAGGCCACCACATGGCCACACTGAACGAGAAGTCTCGTTTATCATTTAAACAGACACCTAAGATGGATTTTCTGTAATTATTGTTCATAGACTTATTGTACATTTCTATTTTTGATACCTGTTCTTGCACTCTTGTCTGCCCTGAGAGGTACGAGGAAGGCGGAGTGCGGACAATGTACGTTGTGTACTCAGAAACTGTGTACATACTGTAGCACTGTGCTGGACCTGGTCTGCATACTCAGCATCTGTTTCTGCTCAAGTCAAACCCGGTGTTTGTGCTTGCTGTTGCCTTTTACTTGTGAAAAGCTGATCAATCTCAGACGTAATTCTCTGTACTATGTATGAATACTGGAGACAAAGGCGCGAGGAGAGGAGAAGTGAATGTAAACGTTTTACCAGAAGACTAGTTTTCTATAGAAAGAGGTACTTGAGATTTTATATTTTGGGACCTACATGAAAGATGTTTGATGTAAATATTTTGTCTATAAATGTTGATATACATTATATAAGTGTATTAATAAAGTATTTTTTTTTTTCCCGTGGAAATTTGCTCTGACTGTATGTGTATGAAAGAGAATCAGAGTGTGTGTGAAAACAATGAAATACTTTGAGAGATTTTACAGCACCACAGCATTCACGTCACAGGGAACACTTATGTAATGGCAGATCTGTGGCCTGGCTCTCCTGCTGGTAAACCGTCTGCGCCCACAAATACAAAAAAAAAAAAACAAGTAAACACACGAGTATAAACAGCTACAGTAAATCCTCTGAGGCAAGAGTCAGAATCCGCCCGTATCTTGTCAGTATCCACAAAGGGGAACATTTTTAAAGCTTCTCATCGGTTGTGCGAGACAATAGTATGAATCTGATTGTTCCAGATTTGTGGCATATCTCTGTATTTACTTTCCCTGCAGTGTGCTTTACCTCCTGAAGACATGTAGCAGTATAATTTACAAGAATCACCACTACCTCCTGTGTTGTGCAATCACATTTTTCATCTGTGCGATTGCACTTCCAATTATAGGTTTATCTTAGTGCAGCTCAGCACATGCCCACCGTCAGTCACAACATCTCAGACTTTCCACCTACACATTTTTTTATGCCATTTTTTTTTCTGAGCTGACTCATTCTGTATCTGGTTTGTTTATATAAACTATAGTCTGAGGTTATAACCTGCCACCTAAAAGTCATTTGTAGATTTCAAACTGGTTTGTTTGAAGAGGAGTTGCATGCTTTATTGATGTGAGTTTGCAAGCTTATAAGTTCAGCATATTATATCTACCCATTTTGTTAGTTACATCTCACTAGTACTGGGTTGGACCCCCTTTTGCCTTCAGAGCTGCCTTAATTCTTCATGGCAGATTCAACAAGGTGCTGAAAACATTTCTCAGAGATTTTGGTCCATATTGACACAATAACATCACAGTTGCTGCAGATTTGTCAGCTGAACATCTGTGATGTGAATCTTCTGTTCCACCACATCCCAAAGGTGCTCTATTGGATTGAGGTCTGGTGACTGTGAAGGTCATTTGAGTACAGTAAACTCACTGTCACGTTCAAGAAACCAGTTTGAGATGATCTGAGCTTTGTGACGTGACGTGCAATCCTGCTGGAAACAGCCATCAGAAGATGGGTGCACTGTGGTGATAAAGGGATTACCATGGTCAGCAACAATACTCAGGTGGGCTGCGGTGTTTAAATAGTGCTCAGTTGGTACTAAGGGGTCTAAAGCGTGCCAAAAATATCCCCCACATCATTATACTAGCATGATCAGCCCGTGCAAGCTGTAGCCTCAGTTTCCTGTTCTTAGCTGACAGCAGTGGCACCCTGTCAACTAAGGTCCCAACAGTGTACCAAGCCTCTGATGACTGCTTCCAGCAGCATAACATGACACACGTGTAGGAAGATATAACCTAATGGATAAGATGAATGCCATGTTTTTTCCAGTCAATTTCAAACCTCCCACTCTCATTGTTTCCTGTCTGTTACTAAAAAAATCACAATAAATGTATATTTTTAAAAACTTTCATCGATAAGCGGAAGGGAATATATTTTATACAGGTAAATTTAACACAGCCCTACAAAGGTTAGTTAATGAAAGGTTGTATTTACTTTGATCAAACATGTGGCAATCAGACTTTAACTGTCTAAATCTTTCAAGAAAATTATTGTAATAAGTGGAGTAACTGGTCTTTTTCATGAGCATTAAGATGCTCTAAGATTTCTTTAAAAAAAAAAAAAAAGTTTCCAAGCTGTGCATTAAACAAACAAACAAAAAACAGAGGAAAAACACTTAGCAGATGTTGCTAAATGTACCAGTGTGGCTGTGGACTGTGAATGATTTTCTCTGGTTACTTCCTGTAGTCACCAGGCTTTGGCCTAAACCTTTTTTTGATCACTGAACCTTTAATGCCACCTGCTGGTGAAAAAAGGCCAAACAATCATTCAGCAATACATACATACAGGCAGACAACTAAATTGATAGTCTGGTTAACATAAGAAAGTAATTTGCCTTCAACCCATTAAAAAAAAAAAAAAATTATGCCAACAAAACCTGTGTTTCTGGTTGCGCTCCATCAACATCTCTAGTATTTATGTTCTCCCACGAGCTCTCCTTTGTGTCTGGCTCTGACTTGCCTTTGAGAGCTGAGACATAACTGATGCTTGTGGATGCTGGGATAAGATAAAAAGGCTGAATTATGACAAACATTAGTTCCAGTCACAACATTTGGTTGCAATCGAAAGGCCTCCAGGCTTGGAAGAGGTCCCTGGAATGAAGGAAAGACCCGGGAGGAAATCCTATGTTGTGGTTCAGAACTTCGTTGGGAAAGGAAGGCTCTGGACATGTGTGAGGCATGTCGAGGAATGGACTGCTGTTTACCCTCTGATGTACTATAAGGAGGGTCTAGGGATAAGGACAGACTCATTGGCACCAATGTTGCTGCACTGACACGGCGACGTAATCCCAAGCGCCACGCTTTCTTCTGAGGTTCAGTGTGTACACCCATGCTCTGTTCATATGCCACATTGCGGCAGGACCTGCGAACATGGCAGGTGTTCTGAAGTTCTGCTTTTATATCATGCTCCCTCTTTGGATATATAGATGTCAGCTGACGCTTTTTCTCTTGGTTCTCCTTGCCCAAAAGGTGAAAGTCAGCAGCTACATGTGGCTTCTGGCCGGACTGTTTATGTCTTGCCTCAGCTACTGCTGGAGATGACTGATCTGGGTGGAACTGATGAGTGAGAGGTGAGTTAGAAATAAAAGATCGTCTATAATGAGATCGCTTTATGGGGGCTCCTTCCACTAGCAGGTTCACTCCCAAATACTGAGGAACTTCAACCGCAGCCTGGAAATGTGATAAAGTAAAAACATACATGACACAATAATTTGCATGGCATTCATCATTAAGTAGGAATACTCTGGACATAGATATTTATTGATGCTAGAGACAGCCCAACCTGTTTGTAAATTAACTTGAAGCCTCCTGTGTAAGCACTGGGATCAGTCCTCCAATCCAGCACAACCCTCAGTGTGTCCACTTGCACGGCAGGACAGAGCCGCGCAGTCACAGTGCTGGAACAGGCCATGGTTGGGCTGGCATTGATCTCCAGAAGCCAAGGTCTCAGATCTCTGCCCAACATAAAATCAGCTCCATAAAGCTCAAAGCTTGCCTTGCGGGGTTCCACCAAGTCCTGGGCCGTCTGTAGAGCATTGACCACTGCTTGCTGCATGCCTGGTATCACCACTGTCTCCCATTCTGTCTCATGGCCCTGTCGCTGCAGAAAAGAGCGAAACTGAGAGCAAGACCACATATTATCCTCAGGCACTCCTGGATGGCGCTGACGAGATGGCTGGAAGTGCTTCTGGATGGAATTGTTGCACAGGTGGACCGAGCTGGGGAAAATAATCGCCATGAAGGTAAGTATAAAATATGACTCGAATATTATATTAAGTCCTCCTTGCATTGTTAAATCAGTACATCTACAAAGTACTCTAGATATAAGATACCCTAAAGCTTAAGTACACCCTTAGCTTTTTTCTTTTGTTTGAAACTTCTCACTGACCTGTCCAGAGTTTTTGTCGAGTAGGGCTGAGTGGAAAACCGCAGGTAGCACTCTTTGTAGAACCAGACAGTCAGAGGGTTCCAGTCAGTTACAAGGAACCACTGACGGAGGTCAAACTTTGTGCCATGCACCAGTAGGGGGCGTTCCAAGTATTTCTGAACCACCCACTTACTCTCCTTTGTCAGGGCTCTGTCAGTGTCCACAAGTGCCAAAATCTCATCAAGGCGATTCATACACATAATGCCTAACAGTGCAGGAGTGATAATAGAAAAAAGAGATGAAAGCAGAGTTGATTAAAACACATCACAACTGTGATATAAGCAAAAACAGGATTGCACAGTGTTTCAGATGACCTTAATGACACAGTGCTTTGGTTTTGTGTACACCATCATCCCCTCACTAATAATACAATTCATACAATAAATTCAAATTCTATAATATGATTCAAACTAAGGACACTGAAAAACTATTCAAAGCCAGTTAAACCCCTCTGAACTGCAGAATCAAATCTGATGGGGCAAGGTGGACTCTCATACCTTTCTTATCTTTTTCACTGAGAACTGAGTCAGTTTAGACGGTCATTTTATCACATCGACTTTCAGTCATTACCACCTGAAATACCCCAACAGCCATTCATAGAATGGATCAGGTTCATTTCTTGAAGCATTTGGATGGACCAAAAGCCAAGAATTAAATACAAAATGATTCAACTGCCAAAATAAAAAGCAGGCTTGGCTTTACCAGATTTAAGGGACTATTACTGTGCAGCACAATAAAGGCCTCTTGTGTACATGCAATCCACAATTTACAGCAAGGTGGCAGGAGAGAGAGGACAGAAAAAAACTATAGGACCACCAAACCAAGCCATGATAGCAGACAGAAAACTATTTGATAGCTCGACAAATAAAAATATTCCCTGGACAAAGCTGTCCTTTAGAATTTGTCAGAAAGTAATACAAATTTTAACTTGGGGGAGGGCAGTGAAAATAACAAGAGCCCTCCAAAGTAAACACCCAGCATACTAAAGATAAATGAGATCGTGATGGCAGAATACTTATACCTGCTGAAGAATGCAAAAAACATTTGTAAATGTCAGAGGAATCTATTCTTTCACACATCTGGAGCAAACTTATTACTCATTCATTCAAAAAACATCAAGGTTTAGTAACAAATTGTTGGAGGGTATGGAGCTAATCATTAACATTTATTATGGGAAGGTCCAAAACTTGAAAGTCCAAAAAAAGAAAAGAGCGTTACGTCTTTGTGCTCTAATAGATCATAATTAGTAAAACAAAACAGAAAAGCAGGCAAGTTAATAGTATTTTATTTTACTCTTTTTTTGTGGAGAAAGTCCGCATGGAAGACTTGATGCTATAATTTATGTTATACTATTAAAGTCTTGGCAGGCTATAATGTTATGCATGTATAAATTAAGCTACGCACAACATAGCTTCCCAAATAAAAGGGAAAATGTAAGAAAAAAATTCTATAATATGATATGAAAATGATGTGTATTCATCAGCTGAATGTTATAAAAGGCCTGCTTTTATCAATATTTTTCATAGCTGTTTAGCTGTAACAGAACACGTTAAAGATTGCGATATAACTATCATATTAATTATATTAATACATATTAATCATATTAAGAAAACAAATTATTAGAAAAAAAGCCTCACCTCTTCCTCTTGACTTGGCACCTGGTTTGATAATCCAGATGTTGTTTAGTCCATCTGTGTCCAGCTGTGGGCAAACCACCTGCAGTCTGGTTAACATATCCTGGCAACGCTCCACAAATGTATTGCTGCCCCTGATCAACACACCTTTTCTGCATATTAACATTTTATCATTAGACTTGCAAATGCAGCATCATTAGCATCATTATCATTATATGTATTTTTGTATATTTATAGACTATGGAACTGGAACCAAAGCTGTCTAATGGCCCCTGTCTTTTGAACATGAATAACATGTCATTCTATATTTAATCCCAACCCTTACACACACACACACACACACACACACATATATATATATATATATATATATATATATATTTTTTTTTCTTCCCCTCATGCTGCTCAAAAAAAATTAAAGGAAGACTTGGGGCTGCGTGGATGATGTGGCATCCTTTCATTACCCAGTCCACAACAATACAGCTATCCAGCATGATTTTTTCACATTGAGATCTGATGTGTTTTCAGTCTTCCTTTAACGTTGTTGAGCACTGTTGAGCAGAATTCCACTGCCAGTAATGAAATCAAATTAGTGTGACCTCAGAAGGATATTTTTTTAGAAAAATCCTGGAAGCACCCATAAAATCTCTCGACTCACTGCACAACTGTATAGTAGTGTTGAAGAAACTCTGCCCATCGCTGTTCCTCCACAGAGGGCGGTATTTCTGTAGTTACATCAATGTCACTGTGCTTTAGAACACTGAGAAACTCTTGACACACACGCAAGGCTGTGTCAATGATTTCTGGACCAACAGATCGATGTTCCACATCATCCAACTCTGCAGAGAGACAATGTTGCACCGTCACACCCCCCCCCCCTTTGCACAAACTTTGTATCATATGCATTTTTATTTTTATATGTGAGAAATGGTTTTTAAACCTTCAGTGATACTGTTCTTGGATTTTTGTTTGTCACTCTCTGCTTCATCTCTTCTCCAAATACTTGTCTCAACCACATACTGCAGTAGGCTGGTACATGCTGTTCTCCTGAAATCCTCTTTATGATCATAGAAAACAGAAAACTATATGAGACACTGTTGGGTAGGACAGAATGGACATAGGTCAACTTAAAAATGTTTTGTTTACACCTAAATGTCTTATTTAATCTTATAGAACATCTTTTTTTTTTTTGCTATATGTTAGTTAACAGTGCCACACGGCAGACCTATGAATGCATGCTTTTCATCCTCTGCTCCAAGCCTGTAGCATCTTGGGAAGAAAGTGTCAGGATCCTCTGTGTCAAACCACTGAAGGTTACGCAGATTCACACAAAGCCCCACCTGAATGAAGCACAGATACATTGTAGGAGAAGAGTTGAGTAACATGTATTTGCCAGTCAGTCATTAGAAACTTTTTTACCTTGGTGGTAAATGTTCCGGCATTTGCATAGTGATTGGTCATTTGGTCATGCCGTAGGGAGCGACATTCTACATGATCTCGTCGTGTCGTCCAATACAAATATGTCGTTTCATTTCGAACTAGGCGAGACTACAAGTTACAAGTCATAAAAAGACACAAGTGAAAAAGCCTTTGGCTTCACAATGGGCAAGATATAATTAAGTTAATAGGTTCACCTAACTGTTATCTTACCATGAGGTCATGCATGTCATCAAGGTTCTCCGCTTTCTCGCCTTCATCTGTTTTCTCTGCCAAGAGATAAGAGGTGTGTGTGTGTACATTCAGAGTTACGTGTGTGCAGGGGTGTGCATAAAGGGGTCTGCGTTGTGCGTGTAAAGATGCTGGTGTCTGTAATGTGGCAGTTTCTTGTTTATCAGTTGAAGGGAAAGCTATCTAATTTGTGCTACAGTTACTCTTTGTTAATTATTCCCACACTTAAGCTATTACACTTGGGTGGGGGGCCAATCCTGAGCTGTCAGACAAAATTTAAACAATATGAGAAATATGGATGAGTGAAAAAAATATGTCTGGCATTAGCATGCAATCATTTAGAAGTTTTCTCTTTTTTAAAACCCTTTGCCTCACCAGTAACATAAATGCTGACCAGCCCATCATTACCATCCTCCTCATCATCACAGGGGCAAGGAGGTGCTCTTTGGACTGGATGTGGCAAACGACGTTCAACCCACCCTCTGACCCGTAATGCAGCGCGGATCACGGGATAGGGTCCCTGCACTGAAAACACTTTCCTTAACTGAGAATGAGTTGAAGAGACACAAGGGGGAAAAATGGAAAACATGACACTAAGCACAGAAGGGGATTTGGATTCGAGGAAACTATGGTGGCATTACAGTAAAAATCTGTTTTGACATATAATCACCTTCACAGCTTTCTCCACCACCGCTTTAGCAGTTTTCAGCCTGTCTGGCTTGATCACTGGTAGGCTAGGCACACTGCATCGTAACCTCCCCTCCACTGGAGCAACTGTGGATTGTAACGCTGGGACAATCTCCATAATCAGATTTGAATATAAAGTATTAATTATGTGTATGCATGCATGTTTTGTAAGAGCAGAGGTACAATGACTCACCTGGCATTTGTTGCTGAGGTCTGTAGGTCTCTTTTCAGCTGACCAATGCACAGTGTGAAAGAGAAAGCAAAAAATGAATGTACCCAAGTGCACTATTTTCACACCATATTAAGGATTTAAATTTATATACAGCTATAAATAGCAAGCTAATATAAGTAGATTCAAATTTACAGATAAATGATTCCAATTTCCAAATTTCTTTTCACTGTAGACCTAAACATGCTGTTAGGCTACTGCATCCCCTGCAGCTGAAAAATAGAGAAAGCTTTACTATAAATAGTATGGCATGTGGCACCTAATTTTGTCTATGCAGCAGCTGAAGAAGGATGTAAATTGGGTTAATCAGGCATCTTAATCTGAACTGATTTAGGCTGTGATGACTGGCATGGCTATGCGCAACAAAGGCGCACGCGTGCACACACGAGTAGAAATATAAAACGTATCCACCATGACCAGCCATGGCTTGATAAACCAACTCTCCATGATCTATGACAGCGATTAAAAATGCATAAAGATTATTCCTAAAATGTATCTCAAATTTTAAGAAAAAAAAAGGTGGAATTTTACACTGGATATGAATATACAGACCTCTGTTGTCACTTCACCACTGACCCGGCCGCTCTACACATAGGCTCTATCTGTATCCGTCCATAGACTTGCTCAGTCCGGCTTCCTTCATGCTGCCTCACACTGTTCCCATAACAACCGTGCATGCTCCCACAGACAGTTTATAGTTGCCCCAACAACAGTACCCAGGAGAAACAGGACGCCACGCGGGTACATGAAAAATCTACCATCTTGAGGCATGCCTTGAAGAAACTGGATC
Organism: Archocentrus centrarchus; assembly: GCF_007364275.1. Lineage (NCBI taxonomy): Eukaryota > Metazoa > Chordata > Actinopteri > Cichliformes > Cichlidae > Archocentrus > Archocentrus centrarchus. Next base: position 16,256,573 of record NC_044350.1, read on the forward strand.
ACTTATCGGATACTATCGATTGCAAATAGTGTAGCTTACAGGTGCGCAAGGACAACTGAAGCAGCCACACATGATTCGTGTGGAAATATCTTATTGCAGTTGTACTTTGAATTCCGTGGCCGTGGGCAAAGTGGTTAAAGAGGGTCAACTTGTAAAAATTCAATTAAGTCAAGTGTTCCACAACGTGACGGGTAGGCAAGAGTTCATACCGAGGTCAATGATACGAAAAAAATATATATACACTTGAACTGTTGCACGGTTAATTATCTTTTGCCTCCTTATGAATAAAGACGATCATCTGGGGGAGAGGAAATCACCTGTCCTGCATCTTAAATAACTGGAAAATTAAAGCCAGCATTGCCGTATATCCGTGATAATGTTTAGCATGCACTATGCACTGATAATAACAAACATGTAGTTTTCTTTGCGCAATGCTTCATATTAACACACGGTGGCGTCCGAGGACTTCTGGTATGTTCTGGATCAATCAGATCTTTAATGTCACTGTGCTCCCTCATGGCCCTGAAGGCCACATTTTGAAGGCTGCTATAGCTGAATGTTAAATCACCAGTCTGAGATTTTGGAAACATTTTATTCGATTTAGGAACATTTTACACGTCTTTTCATACAAACAAAAATTAATTTAAGTAATATAATATAATATAATATAATATTTTCAGTTATCAAAAATGTACCACATTTTGATCAGCTCCAGTCAGCACATTTAAGTCTTACAAGAAACGTGGCTCAAAAAGAGATGTGCCGATCTATGGCTGCAGCTACTGACGCCCAAAGATGATTACTAGACAGGGAAAAGGCAGCTGAAATGGCAGATAATTTGAACAGTTTTTACGATAGAAAAAAGGGGAAATACATGAATGAACAGCAACTTTTATATGTATCTACTTAGCAAGAGAGTTGGGAAAACAGTATGTATATAGATAAGAGCCCTGCCTCTGTCCTTCACATGATATGTCACGCTTGAAACCTGCATTTTTTTTATTTATGTGTGTGTGTGTGTGTGTGTGTGTGTGTGTGTGTGTGTGTGTGTGTGTGTGTGTGTGTGTGTGTGTGTGTGTGTGTGTGTGTGTTTCAGTATTTCAGACCACTTCTCAGTATTAACAACATGTTCCACGCTGTCCCACACAAACATAGCTCCACGTTTAGTTTGGTGGGATCTGGTGGATTTTTAGGTGGATGCAGACTGTGGGACGACCAGTGAAAAGAAGAAAAGAACTGAACCTTTGGCTGTGCGCAGTGGTCACAGAACAGCAACCTGCTGAAAGAAACATTGTATAGAAGGTCTATAGGCTTATAATAGTGTTGGCTTCATTGTGTTGGTAGCAGCATCGCGTCGCAGCTCTATGCTTGCCTCTGCGCCCTGATTGGATGAGGCTGCGGTGATGCTCTCTGCATCCAGTCTCACACAGCCAGAACAGGAGGGAGGGGAGCTCGAAGCGCGGCTGGGAAATCATCTTAACACAGGAGCAAAATAACCATTTTCTTCGTTTTCGTACTTTGAGAGAGATGTCAGCACTTAACATGGCTGCAGAAACAAAAGGGGCTGAAGTAGCCAACTCGTGACTGTTCATTCAGAACGTCCTAAGACAGCGCAAAGCGGCTCAGTAAAAGTCTCACTTTACACTCCGTGAACGTAAAGCAGGTTAACCCAGAGACCATGAGCACGCAAGCCAACGACCCCGAGAGTATACTGTGCTACCAGGTAAGGTGGTCTTTAATTGTGTACTGCATTGCTTTGACACTGTGGGCTGGCACAGACCAGGGTGCACACAAGCTCCGCCAACTGTATCCCCATGCTTCCAAATTTCCTGCTGTAAACTCAAAGATGGAGTGCACTCTGAAACGTTTATAATGTACTTTTTTCGTTTGTGTAATTAAAGTACTCAGTAAATGTTATTGCGGGATGTTAAGCGGTGTTTCCTACCCTGCAGGATGTTGTTGATACTGTTCTGAGGTGCGAACACGTGCACTAATTCCGGAGAGCATTGAAATGCGCAGAGGAGTCGTAGCTCCTGGGACTAACACACAATAATATACGAATGTTTGTGTTCTGGAAATTCCATGGACACAGTACTGTGAGAGTGCAGCAGATTATTGATTAGATATTTTCATACTCTCCAACACAGCGCTCATTAAAAACTGTTTGTCCTAAGGACGCATGTAAATGAGGAAGAATAACAGGAATATGGAGCGTGTGGTGGATTTTCTACTGGGTTTTGGCGTGTTAGTTCTTCTTAGTTACCCTCAAATGACCTTGACGCCATTCCCACATGCTGTTCCATATAGAGCTGAGGGTCTGTTTCCATACAGGCAGAACGGGGACAGCTTGTGGGAAAGCTGATGTTTGAAGGGGAAAATTTCTTGAGCCTGTGTCTTGCTGATGTGCGGTCCTCTAACAGGCTCTTGGTCGCAGTAAGGGCAAGCAAACCAGTGAGCACACCAGGGCTTCATTCAAACTGGCAATCAATAACATTTGAACAGTCTGATTATAACCATCACAGCATCATAGCAGTAGGGTAGGTTAATGGTTGATGCAGCCCATCCCAACAGAGTCATGTCACTCTTTTGATTTATAACATCCTGTCTGGGCCAGAGACAGATGGCGTAAGACCAGAGGTGAGCTGGGAAGTCTCTGATATGATTAGCCAGCTTTCAGAAAGGGAGAAGAAATTGCCAGAGAACCTCACTCTTCAAACATTAGGGTTATGTAAACTTGTGTAAAAATCTGTACAACTATCTCTCCACTATATCTTTGGGATTGTAGACGTTTGCTTTTCCCACCACGTGCAACCTGTTGATATGTCTCCTATGATGCCGCAGATGCATCTCAGTTGGTGTGAAAGAACAGATGATTTCTTTAAAAAAATGCAAAATGTAAAAATGCATAATAGCAGTAAGGCTGGGAGTTGAACAACTTGCATACATATATCAGCAGTAATGAAGAACTAAAAGACCTAACTGTTTAATTATTTATTTAAAATAGAGACTTCTTTGTTTCCCTGGCATAAATGGGAAATAAATGTCAGCTCTGCCACATTTAATCTACGATAATGCATTGCATTTTTTTATGTTTGGCTTTAGATACAAAGTAACTACTTATAAATCTATTGTTAAAAGATCAACTGAGCTGAAGTGCAATTAAAATGTCATAAAAATAATACAGGTAGAGAACTGGGCAAACAGATGCAGTTATATCAGGTATATTGTCCATTAAATAAATGTTATTCTGCAAGTTCTAAAAATGTGAGGTCATATCATGCTTGGGAAATAATTACTGTGTAAATGTTAAACGACATTGCTCACTGATTGCAGAAACTGACTTGTTTCACCCATGATTGTCAAGCTTTTTTTTTAGTTCATGTTCTCCATGAATCCATACATGATCTCCAATTGGCCAAACTAGTAAAATCTTTGCATAAGGCCCCAAAAGTTTAGGCTCATCATTACAAACCTAACTGTTTCATTTTCAGTGGGCAGCATGTAATTTTTCAGTGCCATTCATGAACAGAGTATACAGTACTTGCAATAAAGGAAAATATTGTATTGATAGATAATACTTCATTTTCCCCTCGGTGATTCATTTTACCACGTTGAAATGTAAATCAATAAACCCAAATAAAACTGACAAAAACAAGCCTACAGACACAATCAAATACAAAACTGCAATCGCTTCTGAGTCTCTAACTAAACTGAGCCGTGTCAGCGTAACAGCAAGCTGTTATACTGTATATACATTACATGACACAAAATTACAGATGTAGGTGGTTCAAACATGTGATCACTGAGTCTGGATAAAACACGTAATCCTGCAAAACTGCTTGGCAGTGTCACTCCCAGGCCTGATGCTGTATATGATTTAAGTTACAGTTAATAATTTAGTGCACTACACATCATACATTTGTCTCAGTTTTAAGTCCATCGAGCACAAGATTGTCACAGTTCCCATTTTAGTCTCTTTACGGTACCTATTTGGCATCTGTCCCACAGTTTCATTTTAATCAGTTTGGTGGTAAAGAATCCATTTACAGAGAGTGATCAGTAGGTCCCCCGTCTGATAAATGAATGTGTACTTTAAAGAGCAACATTCTAGTTAAAAGAAAAAAAATCTCCAAGGAAAATTGAAATGCAAAGTAGTTAGCCTGAGTTAGCCGTGCTATGTGAAAATTGTATTCAAACTCTCGGTTGTTAAGGTACATTATTACAGTAATGTGGCACACCCAGCACCTCCATTTAATGGCAGTCATTTAGTTTGAAAGAGCACAAATATTCATGAAATGGCCTTCAAAAATCAGGAAAAAGTAAATAAGAGGTCTTTGACAATCCTTTGGTCGAGTTGTCTTTTGCATTAATACAGTATATCTATTTTTTTATTCTGTGGCCAGATGACTATTTCACCTATTACTGTTATATTTTAGAAGGTGGTATTTATAATCACAATACATGTTATAGTCTTTTACCCACAGAGCAATTTGCAGTGGCAATAATCTTTCTAGAAAGAAAACAATTAGAGAGAAAGAGAGAGAGGACTGTAGGGAGGCTGAATTCAACATGTGGCATTGAATAAGGTGTGTATGACTCATCGTACTCGTGGGCGGAAACAGTCAAAACAGCCGCCCTCTCATCCTACCTCCTCCAACTCTCTCCTTTCCTGTTTCACTTTTTCACCATTACCTCTTCGCCTCCACCATTCATGTTCACCCGGCCTCTAAGTGAAGCACTGTCACATGTGTCTTGCACAGATCTGTGATGGTGCCATGCTATGAAGGGCTTTAATAACATGGGGCTATGGCACCAAGTGCCAATTCTTGGCTCTCAAACACAAAGCTCGGTCTGGAAGTGACAGACCCAGTTGTCTGAGTCAGGATGTGTATCTCTGCTGTCAATTCAGGGTGCTTGTGCGTGAGGAAGAGAGGGGGGTCAGCAGTGAAAAGATGGTGGGGTGTTGTTGGAGTTTGCAGATAAAAATAGGGGAGGTGAGAAACACAGTTAAGAGGAGCTGTGGAAATTTTGTCTCAAAAGATTTGCTGAGAAACTGTTTTATTACAGCAAAGTCATTGTAATGGATGGTCAAGACAGGAATGAAATCTCAAAGACTTGAAAGTTCAGGGGCACGCTGCTAATCGTTGAAAGACTTTTATGAACTATCAGTCAATGTGTCACGGGGCTGTTCTCTACAGTGCTCATGCAAGAGATTCTCAGCTGTAAAAACAGGCTTCCTTTTACAAACAATTTTTGTTCATACTCGGATCATTTTCCTGCCTCTTCTGAGCAGCAGAGTGTTTTGACAGCTCCCCATCAGGATCTCAATTCTTATAGTAGCCAGCAAGCTTATTCTTTAAAAGTTGACTCCATTCACAATTCTGTTACAGTCCTGTTGGAGTCAGAGAGCGTTTTAGTGCCAACATTGATTGCCCCGCTCAGTCATTGCACAGGGATTCAAATCATTGCTGCTCTACTTGTTCAGGACAACAAGCTGTTCAGGGTGAGTTTTCTAATCCTCTTAGTTGCATTTCAACAGCTTGTCATTGTTATTGTCAAATAATACTTATCTTAAAGATGAATTTCTGCATCAAAGGGAGGTTTTTTATCAGCAGTGTAAGTAGGACATTGTGTGAGACAGCAATATTCAATTCTGCTCTGGGAATCTGACATATTTCTGGGACAGCCTGCTTTGGCAGAAAATATATCTTGCCTTTTCAGAGTTATCAACATGCCTCAGCATGTACAGTACCAGTCAAAAGTTTGGACACACTCACAGTGAGTGTGTACATGCTGAGGCACTAGACAAGGGTGTTTAAAGTCATCATCATGTTAATCTGCCAATATAACCACATGCAATAGCATTTAATTGTATTCTATAATCTAATAATGAACAACTACTAATTAAGTCTCTGGAGCTTGAAAAGGCGACTGGACTTCTTTTTGTTTTCTTGAAGACGTTTCACCCTCTCATCCGAAAGGCTTCTTCAGTTCTCAACCAAATGGTGGAGAGAGACCCAGGTATTTAAACCCCTGTGGGCGTAGTCCCCTGGAGGTCTTCAAGAAACAAAAAGAAGTCCAGTCGCCTTTTTCAAGCTCCAGAGACTACTATGACCTGGATAACTGAGAATCTACACAGACAACTACTAATTAACTATGTGACCATTCTCCCAAAGGTACTCCCTTTTTCCCTAGAAAAATATTGCCACTGAACATTTCTGTTTCTTCGCTGCACATCAATAAGAAGCTTTAGATAAGGTTGAGAAAGGCCTTAAATAACTCGATATTTTGAAAAATCTGGAGGGCAAATGCTTGTGATGTCGCAGTAAAGCAAAACATAAATAGAGTTTATTTGTTAGCATACAGTGCTCTTAAGTTCTAATCTTTTCCAGCTTTGAATTCACATGATAATATCCTTAAGTCATTTGATTTAACACTATCATGTCTCTTTAGCCACAAAGCAGCTTCAGTGTGGGATGACCACAGTTGGTTAACACTGAGATGCTGGTAAAGGACAAAACCTCAAGGACAGGCAGCCATTTATGGCAGGAGACTGATCCGTGGCGCAGTGGTGCTAATCTTTTTGGGAAAGTTATTGAGTCATAAGCCCACCTCAGTACTGTGACTGATACTAAGCTAGAGGACAAGAGTGAGGAAAGAGGTACAGTTGCTAGGATATCAAAACAGGCAGAATCACACAAATTACTTGCTCTGTCAGTGGAAAATTACACACACGTGCTTTCAGGGTCATGATGTGCTCCCACAGACGGAACAAATACAACTTTGAGTTCCATGTGAGCCCTTTAATTTGCTGAAGCATTTAATGTGACACAAGGGACGTGAGTTGTGAATGACAGGGAACCATCAACCAATTAAAAAACACATACCTCCATAAATTTGCCATTAAGAAGGTGCTGTTAGTTAACGGTGACCAGGATGACTGCGGGCTATGAGTCACAAGCATGGACTGAGGAGAAAGAATATTGTAATCATAGAATAGATGTATGGTTGTGTAATCTGATCTCGCCCACAGTGATGGTCTTTTATTTCTTTCATGTTGCATCCCTTTCCTCTCTGAAATGCACTCAGTCTAGTCTGTGTGTGTGTGTGGTGTGTGTGTGTGTGTGTGTGTGTGTGTGTGTGTGTGTGTGTGTGTGTGTGGTGTGTGTGTGGTGTGTGTGTGTGTGTTGTGTGTGTAAAATGGAAACAAACTAATTGATCTGATCTGATAGTCTATCTGGGACAAAGAGCTCTCTGTTGCTCTGTCATCTGTTCCCGTTTGGAGTGCATCTAAATGTTTAGTAAAGTTCTGATGGAGCTGACTGCCTGCATCCTGAGCCCAAACCTGCATAAAAGCACTAACACCTGCGCATCTGCAGTGACTTATAACACATTGTGTATGAGGGAAAATCTGTGCAACTACAGAGCTTAATGTGATCAAAAGATTCAGAGAATGTGGAGGAATCTCTGTGCACAAAGGACAAGGACCAAAAATCTATAATTGATGCCTGTGATCTCTTTGGACCCTCAGGCAACGCTGCATTAAATCATGATTCTCTCATGGAAATCACTGCATGGGCTTTGGGAACAGAAATCACTGTCTAATGAACACAGTTCACCGTGCCATCTACAAATGCAGGTTAAAGATCTATCATGCATAGAAGAAGGCATATGTAAACACAATCCAGAAACACCGCTGTCTTCTCTGGGCCAAAGCGCATTTAAAATGGACTGAGGAAAAATGCTGTGTTTGCATGTCCATTTATTATAACTGAAGACATAAAACTTTAAAAACAGATCACAAATGTCTGCTTTCATTGTTTGTGTTGTTTTTAAAAGGTAAATCTAAAATAGCTAGGTACTCCAGAGGCACGATTAGAAATGAGTACATCAGAGGGATAGATCAGGTTGAGCAGTTTAGAGACAAAGTTAGGGAGGTGAAGCTGAGGTGCAGAGGAGGGATGGGGGGATCTATTGGACAAAGGATGCTGAAGATGGAGCTGCCAAGCAGGAGGAAAAGAGGAAGACCGCAGAGAAGATTCATGGATGAATTTAAGTGCAGAGGGTTGATGTGATAGGTAAAAAAGATAGAGAAAAGTGAGAGATATGGTGAGATGAGGCAGATGATCCACTGCAGTTTAAAGCAAACATTTCACAAGAGTAAACAGTGTATTAGTTGAGTGCTGCAGGCTTTTCATGGCTCTGTAGTGTAGTGGTTTACACATTTGGCTAAGGAGTGAAAGATCCCCAGTTTGATCCTGGGAGGAGACACAAATCCCTTTGGGAATGTGTCAGGAAGGGCATCTGGTGCAAAAAATAGAAAATCAAATCTTTGGCAACCCCTTATGAATAAGGGAGCAGCCAAAAGTAGCTTTTTAGTCAAGTGCTGTTTTCACCTGTAGATTTAGTGTTGTAGAGCTGTTTGCTGCCAGAGGAAGCATATGTAGAATTAAAGGAAACCACGTGTTACATGAAGCCTAAATAGACATGGTCAGAGGATTTTTTTTTTCTTACGCTACACTTTCATCTTCTGCATGCACATAATTATAAAACCACAAGTCACATTCAGTTTTTGGCCCAAGCATGACTACCTAATTAGGTAGCCTTAATCTTTGAAATAACAGAATTGGCTGGGGAATATGAAGTGCTCTGCCGTGGAATGAAACAGAAATCCCAAAGCACTGATATGGCAGCAAGGGAGTGAAAGGAGGCAAGAAGGCAGCACCAGGCCACCCATTGTGTGTGTATTATAATCTCATTTGAAAGGAATTGTATAAAACATAACAGAAGTACTTTTTTGGATTTGAATTTTTGCTCATAATAAAATAAGACAGTCATCTGTCTGAACTGCATGTTAATTACTTTTTCTTATCACAATCTTGTGTTAATGTGCTTAGCTGTTCCATTTTTAGCAGCGAGGAGAGGCTAAAGAAACTAGAAGATTAAATGCTGCTTTGGGACTTCAACGTGCATATAAATACTATCTGAAATAGAGGTTATACACACAGACAGGCACACTCACAGCACAGTCCTGTTTTTAAATCACATTTCGTAAGTGCAGACGGAAACCAGCGAGTTACCCTGGGAGAAATGAGAAGAATCACTGCCCAACACACACTCTTACAGTAATGCACACAGGGTACTGTAGTGCAATAGAAGTTCTGTGTCCTGAAAAGCTTTAAGAAAGGCGCCAACTTTATTGTTAGCAGAACATGCTGCAGGATGTATTTCTCCAACTATGGTCACGTGAAAAAAGTAAACATGTCCCGTGCTTTCTTTTTGTTCTTTGTTCAAATTTGACATTTGAGCAAGCAAGCTTTGAAATGGTGCTGATAAAAAATATATATTCTCAAAGATAAAGTCATTCTTGCAACAGTTTGTCTCAAATACTCAGTCTGTTCCAAACAGTAGACAAGTTTGGAACAGACCAGAGGCAGATTTTCAGGAGGTGAACGTCTGTAAAGAAATGGGAGGGGATATGTTATGGTTTGAGGTTGCTTGGCTGCATCTTTGACTGGGTAGCTCGCAGTCAGTAAGTTTAAAACAAACAGTGATTGAAGATACTGTGAGACCATCTGTCTGAACGTTGTAGCTGAAGTGGAAGTGGCCCGTTCATCAGGATAATGATTCTAAGCGCACTAGCAAATCCACTAAGGGATGGAACTAAAAAGGATGAATCGAAGGAGTGCCCCAGTGAAAGCTCAGTTCAGAATACTTTTGGGTCTGAGGACTTGAAATGGACCGTAAACCTGAAACATCTCACAACTGAAGGAGTTTGAAGAATTTCAGCAAATCATAATCTAGTAAAGTTTTTAAAAAATGATTGAAAAAAGCCTGGGCTTCTCTGCTTAGGCTCCTGCCCCCCGCGACCCAGCCCCGGATAAGTGGAAGAGAATGGCTGGATGGATGGATGGATGGATGGATGGATTGAACAAAACAAAATTCCCTTGTGTATTGTGTTCATGTGAATACCTTGTAGCATTATTATCTTGCTCCTACCTGGTGGTCTGACAAACCTGAATCAGTGGCTCTGCTGTAGAGCAACCTCATGTTACAATATCCACTCTGTCCAAAAGCCTTTCAGAAAGACATATTGCAATTATTTTTGCATGTAGCAGCCCTAGCCACAGTGCGAGCTACAGTCACAGCTTGCTGCATATTGGACTGTCCAATTATAATAAAACATGGCTGACAGAGACTGTGGCTCTTCAATGTTTGCCCTTTAGTTTTCACCTTGAAAGGAAATGTAATGAATGGATTATCATAATAACCTCATCCATTCATTCCATTCAATTCTGCATCCACCCACACACACTCATAATAATGTATCCAGTCTGTAAAGATTATGCAAAAAGAGTTGGCAGAAGCATCCTCGTTGTCGAAAGCGACATTATATAGACTAGTGTGTGCATGTGTGTTTGTATTTTGCTGCTGGTCGGGATTTATGGTGTCATGCATGCTTTTATTGATTCGCATTTATTTATAGAGTAGTGCAGTGCCCACTGTCACAGAGATATTGACGTCAGCAAAGGTAGACGTCACAGTCAGTGGAGGTGTATTCATAAATCTGAACTGCTGATATCATTATCACGGAGGAGTGTGACATCCTACTGCCTAATTACAGTAGGATGACCCCCCAAACTGATCTAAAGAACCTTAAGCTGAACACAACACTACACTTACTCCCATCTCCAGCAACAAAAGTGATAAGTTTGAAGTAGATCAGACGAGCAGATGTTGAGATAGGCATCGAATACACAGATAAATGAACAGAGATTCTTATTCCTTTAGATCTATAGTTAGAGCTGTAATTTGTTGGACAAAGACACATTTTTTGTAGTTTTACCTTACCACAGTAGATTTTAAATAAAACAATCAATATGTGATTGAAGTGCAGACTTTCAGCTTTAATTCAAGGGGTTTTACATAATATTTTTTGCTTTACCCATTTAGGAATTAGACATTTTTATACATAGTTTTGGGATTTCTTCAGAGGCTTAACAATAATTGGCCAGTTGACTAAAAAGAGGTTTCATTGCCAGGTGAGGCCTGTTCCCTTGTTATTTTCTGCCAAATGCATCCATCCATCTTTCCATTTTCTGATGCTCATCTGGTACCAGGTTGTGGGTCCTCTCTAGCTCATCTGGTGGCACAGCAAGACATTCTGAGACATAATCAGAGAGATATAATCACTAGAGCAAAAACAGCAACAGGTTTTGTTGAGTTTTGGAAATCGACAGTCGGTTCATTCTTAAAATGAATGAATGAATGAATTAAATGTATGGCTGTGAGTGGAACTGGGTCACTTGTGTTTATTGATGATGTGACTACTGACTGAAGTAGCAGGATGAAGTTATACTCTCTGCTTAGATTCAGCTAAATTCTGCAAAACTAATCAGACAGCACTACACAGTGCAAATGGATAATGACCCAAAGCATACTGCAAAAGCAACTCAAGTTTCTCAGGGCAAAAAATTGATTATTTTTCAGTGATCGACCTGATCTCAGCCCAGTAGACTGTGCTTTTCA